>NC_073412.1:3258006-3260506 GCF_028641065.1 Leucoraja erinaceus | reverse complement strand
GCGAGCAGCCCGGACACGGATGGCGGGGGGAGATGGAGAGAGAGAGAGAGATAGAGAGGGGGGCACGAATACTAGGTGTCCTGCCTTGGCCGGAGGCCCCCCCTAGACCTCGAGGCCCTAGGCTAAAGCTTGTCTAGCTTATAGGTAAATCCGGCCCTGGGTCTATGCAGATAAAGGCAGGTTTGGTCAGGGTTTCAACTTTGCTCCACTCCCTGTTCATCAGATGCAGAAACGCACGACAAATGCTTGGGTGTAACACAAGGAGGAAAGGTCACCAGCGATCTGGGACTCAGCCCGTGACCATTCGAGATTCAAGAGCGTTTAGTGTCCCAGATACGACAATGAAATTCTTGCTTTGCTTCAGCACAACAGAATATAGTCGGCATGAATACAGAACAGATCAGTGTGTCCATATACCATTGAATATATATATACACACATAAATAAACAGATAAAGTGTAATGGGCTATTAATGTTCAGAGTTTTGTTTGAGTTGAGTTTAATAGCCTGATGGCTGTGGGGAAGTAGCTATTCCTGAACCTGGATGTTGCAGTCTTCAGGCTCCTGTACCTTCTACCTGAAGGTAGCGGGGAGATGAGTGTGTGGCCAGGATGGTGTGGGTCTTTGATGATGCTGCCAGCCTTTTTGAGGCAGCGACTGCGATAGATCCCCTCGATGGTAGGGAGGTCAGAGCCGATGATGGACTGGGCAGTGTTTGCTACTTTTTGTAGTCTTTTCCGCTCCTGGGCGCTCAAGTTGCTGAACCAAGCCACGATGCAACCGGTCAGCATGACCATCAGGGGTTAAATGCGATTGAGCAAGTTGAAGCAGGGTCTCGACCCATTCCTTCTCTCCAGAGACGCTGCCTGTCCCAGCTGAGTTACTCCAGCATTCTGTGTCTATCTTCGGCTTAAACCAGCATCTGCCGTTCCTTCCTACACATGATAAGGGGGTAACGTTTAATGCAAGCTAAAGCCAGCAAAGTCCGATCAAGGACAGTCTGAGGGTCTCCAGTGAGGTAGATAGTTCAGCACTGCTCTCCGGTTGTGGTAGGATGGTTCAGTTGGGTACGTTGAGCAAATCCCGGCTGAAATCAAGATTCCAGCATCTGCAGTTCCTTGTGTCTCGAAGAAATACTCATCATGGTTTGCCCAGTGTGTGCAGTCAGGAGCAAAAGAAAACCTATTGCGAATGCCAAGCATCTCTGTGAAAGCCAGGGCAACAACAGAGGGCCTGATGAGAGATTCCAGAAACCTGCCTTAGTTCACTGGTGCTCAAATGATTTGTTAGTGTTAATGCTTGACGTAGTTTGGCTCCCAACTCTCGACTCAATGGATGCGGATGTCAGGAGAGTTGAAGACAGACTGCAAAATGCTGGAGTAACTCAGCGGGACAGGCAGCATCTTGGAGTAACTCAGCGGGACAGGCAGCATCTTGGAGTAACTCAGCGGGACAGGCAGTATCTCTGGAGTAACTCAGCGGGACAGGCAGTATCTTGGAGTAACTCAGCGGGACAGGCAGCATCTTGGAGTAACTCAGCAGGACAGGCAGCATCTTGGAGTAACTCAGCGGGACAGGCAGCATCTCTGGAGTAACTCAGGCAAAAAAGTCACGATGATAAAGGGAACACCCTAGCTATTTGTAGGGTGAAAATGAGAACCTGGTGTGACTTTGGTGGGGGAGGGATAGAGAGAGAAGGAACGTCGGGGCTACCTGAAGCAAAGATCCCACAGCGAGCAAGATGGCGCACTCGACGAAAAAGACGGAGTACGGTCACGGGCAGATTCGTGGGTCATTTTCGGCCCCATTTCCGTAACCGGCTTCCGTCTCCGCACCAAAGATCCCGTAGCGGAGCGACGATAACTAGTGCGGAGACGGAAGCCGGTTACGGAAACATCCTCGTAAAAATAAAAGTTCTTTGGGAAAAATCTTCTCCTCATTTTCAGAATTATAATTTATTAACACAAACTGTTCCCCCGCAACGTTGATTACACTGCGGGTCGGGTCGTGTTGGGTCGGGTTACGGAAATGGATGATAAAAAGGCCCACGTTCCGCTCCGTTGCGTACTACACGTCAGCCCGTTGCGTTTAGCAGGAGTGGTCTATCTTGCTCCGCTATAGGATCTTTGGTCTGAAGTGAGAGAAATCAAGAGTCATACCACTGGGCTGTAAGCTGGCCAAGCGAAATATCTATCTCTCCCTCCTAACCTCATTCTCCTGCCATCTCCCCGTCACCCCTGACATGACAATGATAGTGTCTGCCTCACATGTCTCACGTGGGCTGTGACTGTGTGGGTCTCCTCTGGGTGCTCCGGTTCCCACCTACATCCCACAGACGTGGGGATTTGTAGGTTGACTGGCCCTCTGTACAAAAAATATCACCCCTCGTGTGTTGGCCGTGGAAGGGAAGGTGGAATAACTTTCCTGACTTTGTGTGCTCTTTGTGTGGAGTTTGCAAGTTCACCCTGTGGGTTTCCACCCAGTTGCTCCGGCTTCCTCC
>NC_073412.1:3163006-3253006 GCF_028641065.1 Leucoraja erinaceus | reverse complement strand
GAGTGAAGTTCCCATAGTGCGTTCAGCCGAACGCACTACTCTCTGCAGAGCCTTCTTGTCCTTGGCAGAGCAATAATATTTTCCAAATGTAGTGTCTCGGACATGTTTGTAATCCACATCTTTACAGTAGGGACTGATGTGTGTTTCCAAAATTTGTATTAGTTTTTTCATCGTAAAAACAATATTTTAACTGGTGCGATGCTGTTAAATTTGTCGTAGCTCCAAGTTTGGGAAGATTGAGATAAATCTAATACTGAAAATAATTTGTTTTATTCAGTGTTGTTTAATTTGGTTTAGTTTGGAAATACAGTCGCCTCACCGAGTCCGCACCGACCAGCGATCCACGCACACTAACACTATCCTACACACACTAGGGACAATTTACACATACACCAAGCCAATTAACCTACAAACCTGTACGACTTTGGAGTGTGGGAGGAAACCGAAGATCTCGGAGAAAACCCACGCAGGTCACGGGGAGAACGTGCAAACTCCGTACAGACAGCGCCCGTAGCCAGGATCGAACCCGGGTCTCCGGCGCTGCAAGGCAGCAACTCTACCGCTGCGCCACCGTGTTATTTTGGCAAATCTTATTTGACTGTAATTGCTACAAACTCGTAATTTCTGCAGCAAATTAAACAAAGCACTGTTGTATTAGTGCATAATTACTAAATCAATTAAACTAATTATCAAAAGTTGAGCCTGCCATCAGATGATTTAGCCTCAAAAGATCTGGAGTAGCTTTGAACTGCTGAGGATAGGCGTAGTATAAATCAAAGAGTGGGCTTGGGAGTTGGCTTGGTCAGTAACACTATGATCGTGAGAGTTCTTGGATCAATGACATTGAGTAGCAGCGGTAGAGTTGCTGCCTCACAACGCCAGGTTCGATCCTGACCTCGGGTGATGATCATGTGGAGTTTGCACGTTCTGCCCGTGATCGTGTGGCGTTTCCTCCAGGTGTTCCGGTTTACCCCCCACATCCCAAAGACGTGCGGGTTTGTAGGTTACTTGGCCTCTCTGCTAATTACCCCGAATAGGGAGTGTGTACGAAAGTGGGATAACTAGTATGAGCGGGTGATCGCTGGTCGGCGTGGAACCGATGGGCCGAAGGGCCTGTTTGCATGCTCTATCTTCAGACTGAAGAAGGTGTGTCGACCCAAAATGTCGCCAACCCTTCCGGGTTTCGTCCCGAAACGTTGCCTATTTCCTTCTCTCCATAGATGCTGCCTCACCCGCTGAGTTTCTCCAGCATTTCTTGTCTATGTTATGCTCCTTGATGATCTGATATGGAGGTGAAAAGTGTCCTTATAAGTTTAGTTTAGTTTGGAGATATGATATCTGTACTCACCTTTAACATCACATCCTGGTTCACCCTCACCTCTGTCAAAGACAAATCAAAGCTTTCCCGGATGATCAATCAGGCAAGCAAAATAACTGGCAAAACTCAAAATCAATTATCAGTACTCCACACCCAGGCAGTTAAAAGGAAAGCCAATCTCATTACACAGGATCCCACCCACCCCTTGCACAAGTCTTTCCAACTTCTGCCATCAGGCCGCCGATATAAAGTCCCCTCTATCCAAGAAAAACATCCACAAAAACTCATTCATACCCATTGCCATAAACAGCTTAAATAAACAAATGAACAATGGACAAATTAACCCTGACGCATTGTCACTTTACACGTATCCACAACTTTTATTCATTTTCATTTCGTTGTCTCAAATTGAGACAATGACAATAAATTTGAATACAATACAATACAGGTACAACAATACAATTTATCTTGTCTATTTTTTACAGTTTTTAATCTTTATATTTGCTTTTAAGATCGATACACACTGTGTGTGTGCTCGCAGAAATCTGTGCTGTATGACTGCTTAGCAGTACATTGTCCTGTCTGTATGTTGAGCCACGTCAAAGAAGATTTTCTGTTGCGACAGACAATAAAGTTTTCTGAATCTGAATCTGAATCTGATACAATACGATATGATACTGGTCTCCAAATCTGAGGAAGGACATTATTACCATAGAGGGAGTGCAGAGACGGTTCACCAGACTGATTCCTGGGATGTCAGGACTGTCTTATGAAGAAAGACTGGATAGACTTGGTTTATACTCTCCAGAATTTAGGAGATTGAGAGGGGATCTTATAGAAACGTACAAAATTCTTAAGGGGTTGGACAGGCTAGATGCAGGAAGATTGTTCCCGATGTTGGGGAAGTCCAGGACAAGGGGTCACAGCTTAAGGATAAGGGGGAAATCCTTTAAAACCGAGATGAGAAGAACTTTTTTCACACAGAGAGTGGTGAATCTCTGGAACTCTCTGCCACAGAGGGTAGTTGAGGCCACAGTTCATTGGCTATATTTAAGAGGGAGTTAGATGTGGCCCTTGTGGCTAAGGGGATCAGGGGGTATGGAGAGAAGGCAGGTACGGGATACTGAGTTGGATGATCAGCCATGATCATATTGAATGGCGGTGCAGGCTCGAAGGGCCGAATGGCCTACTCCTGCACCTAATTTCTATGTTTCTATCCATGCTACGATACTGTATGAAACGCTAGTAAAAGATACACTACAAAGTGACACGATACAACTTTATTTATCCCAAGAGCGAAAAAGTCATAAAAACACAAAATACATGCAGCATGAAATTAAATGTTATTTATTAGAAGCAGTGTACAAAAGTATGAACAGCGGCAGATGACATAATACAGTTGTTGTACAGCTTCCATTTTTAATTTTAGCTAAAGATGGGAGAGAAGAAGAGAGAAAAAGCAAGAGAGAGAGAGAAAGTGGATGTGCAAGAATCGAACCCCTAGACTCCCACATTGGTGTCGCTGAAGAGCAAGTAAGTAAAAAGAAATAAGAAAAACGTAGAGAAATAAAATGACAAAAACAGAAAGAAAAACAAAAATGTGATGATATACCTGCTTCATATCCCTCCCTCCCCACCCATCACCCAACCCGTCATTTGATTTCATTCCTAAATTGTGTTTCTTGGTTTCTCGGTCCAAAATATTCCAAATGGAATTTAAACTGGAGGTGGTGAAGGGAGGGATTAAGCCAGAAAGGGTTATTGGGAAGAAAGAGCTACTTTAAATGTAGTGTTTAAGAAGGAACTGCAGATGCTGGAGAATCGAAGGTAGACAAAAAAGCTGGAGAAACTCAGCGGGTGCAGCAGCATCTATGGAGCGAAGGAAATAGGCAACGTTTCGGGTCGAAACCCTGAAGGAAATAGGCAACGTTTCGGGCCGAAACCCTGAAGGAAATAGGTAATGTTTCGGGTCGAAACCTTGAAGGAAATAGGTAACGTTTCGGGTCGAAACCCTGAAGGAAATAGGTAACGTTTCGGGTCGAAACCCGTAAGGGTTTCGGCCCGAAACGTTGCCTATTTCCTTCGCTCCATAGATGCTGCTGCACCCGCTGAGTTTCTCCAGCTTTTTTGTGTACTTTAAATGTAGTTGCGTCTGGTTGGGTAACTATAGTTGGGTGGAGATTATTCCATGCTTTCATTGTGTGTGCGGGGGAAGAACGAATTGCTGTACACATCTGTCTTTGTAGCTGGGATCACAAATTGGATCGAATGCCCTCGTCTGCTCCTAATTGGTTTGGGTTTGGTGTAGGTCTTGTAGTCTACGTCGAGCTGACCATTTAACATTTTGTAAAAAACAGGTCAAACGGTGAGCTTCACGTCTGTCTGTCTTGGAGAGGGTTGCACCATACTATCCTTGTAATGTATCAATGAATGGTGTACATGTGTTGGAAAATTGCTCTGGTTTTTCTGCTAAGACAAGTCTCATATTTTCAAGATGTCGCGCCTCAGACAAGTTTGTAATCCACATTTTAAGAGTAGGGGCAGATGTATTTTTCCAGAATTTAAGTACTAGTTTTTTCGCCGTTATCAGGCCATGATTGAGGAAACGTCTTTGAAATATTGATAACTCAGAGCAGGCTTCGGATGTTCCTAGAAAAATCAATTCCGTGTTGGGGTCCAGTTTTGTTTTTAATGTTTTTGAGAAAATTTCAAAAAATTCCTCTCCAAAAGTTATGTACATTTATGCAAGAGGCAAAGGAATGTGTTATAGTTGCTTCTTGCAGGAGACATTTATCACAAATAGGAGATACATTTAGAAAAATCTTATTCGGTTTAGTCTTTGAATAGTAAAGTCTGTGCAGTATTTTAACTTGTATTAAAGTATGTCTAACATTAATCGAACAATTGTGTATACATAAGAGATTTTCTTCCCATCGGTCTTTTGGAATAAACATGGAATTAAAATGACTTGTGGAAAGGATTGGGGCTGTGCATAGATTGTGGAGTTCCAATACCCCACCACAGAAGGGGGAGGAGATGTACAGTTATGGAATATACATTATGGGATCAGGCCCATCTCGTCCGCACCTGCCAACTTCTTCTTCTTGTGTGTGGCGTGCACAGTCCAAAGTTGTAAGACAACTTGTTCTGTTTGATCTTCTGTTTGTGCACGCCAGGTTGATTGCATTCGTTGAAACAGGGTGGACCATGTGAAGGTTGAAATCTCCCACCCCCCCCCCTGCACACTAGTCCTATCAACAATTTGCAGAAGCCAATTAACCTACAAACCTGCACGTCTTTGGAACGTGGGAGGAGACCGGAGCACCCGGAGAAAACCCACGCAGTCACAGGGAGAATGAACAATTCCGTACAGACAGCACCCGTGGTCAGGAACGAACCAGGGTCTCCAGACCGTAGCTGTACTGAGCTACCGTGCCAATATCTATTGTGTGTGTTATCGTCCCACAACCTACTGCTGCGCCACCGTGCCAATATTAGATGTGTAGGAAATAACTGCAGATGCTGGTTTGGATCGAAGATAGACAGAAAATGCTGGAGTAACTCAGCGGGAAAGGCAGCGTCTCTGGAGAGAAGGAACGGGTGACGTTTCAGTCTGAAGAAAGGTCTATACCCAAACCATCACCCATCCCTTCTCTCCAGAGATGCTGCCTGTCCCACTGTGTTACTCCAGTATTCTGTATCTACTGCCAAGATTAGCCTTGGTTTAAACTGCAGAATGAGGTGATCTGCCATTCAGTTGCCAAAGTCCCATGTCACATGGCCACTCTCTCATCACTAATAGAAACATAGAAACATAGAAAATAGGTGCAGGAGTAGGCCATTCGGCCCTTCGAGCCTACAACGCCATTCAATATGATCATGGCTGATCATCCAACTCAGTATCCCATCCCTACCTTCTCTCCATACCCCCTGATCCCTTTAGCCACAAGGGCCACATCTAACTCCCTCTTAAATATAGCCAATGAACTGTGGCCTCAACTACCTTCTGTGGCAGAGAATTCCACAGATTCACCACTCTCTGGGTGAAAAATGTTTTCCTCATAGCCCTGTCCCACTGTACGAGTTCATTCCAAGAGCTCTCCCGAGTTTAAAAAACCCTCAAACTCGTGGTAAGCATGGAGAATGTACGTAGCGGGTACGTTGGAGCTCGGGGACGTCTCCTAGCGCTAACGGCAGGGACTCGGAAAGACTCGCTAACGGCAGGTAAGCTCGGGAAGACTGGTGAAGATTTTTCAACGTGATGAAAAATGTCCACGAGAGCCCCGAGTACCGACGAGCGGCCATTACCGTAAATCTCTGAGTTCGAATCAGGGCAAACTCGGGGAAAACTCTTGGAATGAACTCGCACCGTGGGACAGGGGTTTAACTCTGACATAAATTTACTTGCGATAAAAGGAGAGCACCCATTAATGCAGCCTCCCTGCGTGCATTAGTATCTCTTTCCGTGAGGAGAGTTGGAGTACACAGCTTACTACAAGCACGTAATGAATGATGGCATTCCGCAAAACAGTTTTCATTAAGTAAGCAATGCTACTGACTGCACGGTAGGGGATAGTTGAGTTATTTTTAAAATTTGTCATTAGGCTGGGTCAAGATTAGAAAATTGTACTCGGCAATTAGCTCGGAGCTGAGAAAATTCGCCAGCCTGTGTTATGTGGTTCCTTTGTCAATCAGGGCTGGAAAATCTATCTGGAGAAACTCAGCGGGTGCAGCAGCATCTATGGAGCGAAGGAAATAGGCAACGTTTCGGGTCGAAACCCTGAAGGAAATAGGTAACGTTTCGGGTCGAAACCCGTAAGGGTTTCGTCCCGAAACGTTGCCTATTTCCTTCGCTCCATAGATGCTGCTGCACCCGCAATAGTGCGGGTTTCGACCCAAAACGTTGCCTATTTCCTTCAGGGTTTCGACCTGAAACGTTGCCTATTTCCTTCGCTCCATAGATGCTGCTGCACCCGCAATATTGCGGGTTTCGACCCGAAACGTTGCCTATTTCCTTCAGGGTTTCGACCTGAAACGTTGCCTATTTCCTTCGCTCCATAGATGCTGCTGCACCCGCTGAGTTTCTCCGGCATTTTTGTCTACCTTCGATTTTCCAGCATCTGCAGTTCCTTCTTAAAAACATAGAAAATCTACCTGATCTGCACTAGTTTCATGTCGTTTTTCCACTCCCACCTGTCTCTGGTTGTGGTAGCAGGATTCAGTTGCCTGATAGCAACCAAGACAGTTTCTTCCCGGCTTGAAGAACTATGTTGAAGACTATCTACGACTACCTTCCACTACCCTCGACTACCTATGACTAACATGCCGACCTACTACGACTAAACCCACCAGTAAAAAAAGTATCGATTTTTTCCATGGCGACCTTTTTTTTTACTTGCCGGCTTTTTTCAACATATTGAAAAATACGCCGAGACCTAGCTGAGACCTCGAGTACGCGGGGACTACTCTCGAGCATGAAGGAGAGTTAAGGGCCTGTCCGGGAACTGCACGGAAACCTTGGGTGGGGCGCGAAGTTTAAATTCCAGTTGGAATATCTTGGAGGACCAAGAAACCAAGAAAGTCTCCAGAGGTTTCCGTTCAGGTGGGACAGGGGCATTACAAAGACCTCCTAGGACCTTGTGCTGCGAGTATGAGTCGAGGGAAAACTCTGGAAGGTAAGCTCGGGAAGACTGGTGAAGATTTTTCAACATGTCCACGAGAGCCCCGAGTACCAATTAGGTCGCCGCAGTGGGACAGGGTGCGTAACTCTCGGCCCCTGAAATCAAAATCCACGACCCCCAAAGATTCTGAAGATGATTCACGAAGGGGTCTTGTAATCCCAACCTCCATATGTTTGTGTAGCTCTCTCAGCGTGTTCCATTAAATCCTCTGGCCTCATGTTGGAAGGCAGGGGATCTTGCATTAGTTTCTTGCAGAAATTAAAATTAATACAATGTGGCTCATGAACTAATCTTAATTAATTTTAAAGCACTTAAAACTATTAGAATGAAGGGAGTGAAAAGGCAAATCCTCCATCATGTCGTACACGGGGGATGCTAGCCTGGTGGTGTATGTTAGGGGATTAGGAAGGGAGAAAGCCAGACTGATGATCTGAAGATTTAAGCTTCAATCCCACCATGGCAGTGGTGGGGCTTTCAAATTCAATTAAATAAATCACGAATTAAAAACTATCATCATTGACTCTGGAATTACCAGCCAGCTACAAAACTCCTGTTTAGGAAGGAACATAGAAACATAGAACAAAGGTGCAGGAGTAGGCCATTCGGCCCTTCGAGCCTGCACCGCCATTCAATATGATCATGGCTGATCATCCAACTGCAGATGCTGGAAAATCGAAGGTAGACAAAAATGCTGGAGAAACTCAGCGGGTGAGGCAGCATCTATGGAGTGAAGGAAATAGGCAACGTTTCGGGACGAAACACTGAAGGAAATAGCCTAACTCTACTCCTATTCCTTATGACCTATCACTCTGTCTCCTCATTGGTACCATGCCAACATTTAATAGACAAAATGTTTAAGAAGGAACTGCAAGTGCTGGAAAATCGAAGGTAGACAAAAATGCTGTGGAAAGTCAGTGGGTGAGGCAGCATCTATGGAGCGAAGGAAATAGGCAACGTTTCGGGACGAAACACTGAAGGAAATAGGCAACGTTTCAGGCCGAAACCCTTCTGGGTTTCGTCCCGAAACATTGCCTATTTCCTCCGCTCAATAGATGCTGCCTCACCCGCTGAGTTTCTCCAGCATTTCTGTCTTCCTTCGATTTTCCAGCATCTGCAGTTCCTTCTTAAACTAATGGGATTCCCACCTTCACACTGACCTCTCCCGCTCATGATAAACCTGTTCGTTTTTTTTAAAAGACGACTCCCTTTGGTTTTTAGCGTCCACAGACAGATAGATACACAGTGTATAATTACTTTCAAAAATCGCATGTCGCCCACACGTTAATAGACGGCTGGGGAACAGCGGTAATAGCCTAAAAATAACGCCTTCAAATTAGGCAGTGACTCTGTGCAGGCTAAAATCAAGCAGGTTTGTGAACTGCAAATGAGTAATTGCTGATAAGAGGTGTCACCTGTCAGCAGATATTGCACCTTCCAGATCCAGCAGCTGAAAAATACTGAGGAGAATAGCATTAAGAACAAGAGAATCGCAAGTACATTTGAGTAATTATTCAATTGCTTCTCCTGGGATGGCATGCCCTAGTCCTTATCTCCTTCTGCAGCAGAATAGTAATATTACCGGACAAGTAATCCCGAGTCTGGACCAGAGATCCCGGTTCAAATCCCGCCAGGCATTGGCGGAACTTAATTCCAGCTAATTAAATAACTTGTTCAAGAGGGAACTGCAGATGCTGGAAAATCGAAGGTAGACAAAAATGCTGGAGAAACTCAGCGGGTGCAGCAGCATCTATGGAGCGAAGGAAATAGGCAACGTTTCAGGTCGAAACACTGAAGGAAATAGGCAACGTTTCAGGCCGAAACACTGAAGGAAATAGTTGCCTATTTCACAAAACACAAAAATGCTGGGGAAACTCAGCGGGTGCAGCAGCATCTATGGAGCGAAGGAAATAGGCAACGTTTCGGGCCGAAAACCCTTCTTCAGACTTGATGCTCAGAGCGTCAAAGGTAGAGACAGAAGGCATTTCAGTCGAGTTTAGATTAACGTCACGTGTACCGAGGTACAGTGAAAAGCTTTTTGTTGCATGCTAACCAGTCAGTGGACACACTGTACATGGTTACAAAAAACTCCATTCCAAAAAGAGCAGGTAACTAATGTGTAGGAAGGAAACATAGAAACATAGAAAATAGGTGCAGGAGTAGGCCATTCGGCCCCGAGCCTGCACCATTCGCCATTCGATATGATCATGGCTGATCATCCAACTCAGTATCCCATCCCTGCCTTCTCTCCATACCCCCTGATCCCTTTAGCCACAAGGGCCACATCTAACTCCCTCTTAAATATAGCCAATGAACTGTGTGGCCTCAACTACCTTCTGTGGCAGAGAATTCCACAGATTCACCACTCTCTCTGTGTGAAAAATGTTTTTCTCATCTCATCTCACCTCTCTCCATACCCCCTGATACCTTTAGCCATAAGGTCCACATCTAACTCCCTCTTAAATATAGCAATTTATAGCAAATACTGCAAATGCTGGTTCAAACTGAAGATGGAAGGATCTCGACCCCAAACGCCACCTATTCCTTTTCTCCAGAGAAGTTGTCTGACCCGCTCAGCTACTCCAGCTTTTTGTGCCTTTCTCAGGGAAGTTATCCATGGTTCTCTGCCCAATGTTTATCCAGCGATTAATTACAACCTGTATCATATTCCTGTTTATGGGATCTTACTAATAGACAATAGACAATAGGTGCAGGAGGAGGCCATTCGGCCCCTCGAGCCAGCACCGCCATTCAATATGATCATGGCTGATCATCCACAATCAGTACCCCGATACTGCCTTCTCCCCCATATCCCCTGACTCCATTATTTTTTAAGAGCCCTATCTAGCTCTCTCTTGAAAGCATCCAGAGAACTGGCCTCCACCGCCCTCTGAGGCAGAGAATTCCACAGACTCACCACTCCCTTTGTGAAAAAGTTTTTCCTCATCTCCGTTCTAAGTGGCTTAGCCCTTATTCTTAAACTGTGTGTGGCCCCTGGTTCTGGACTCCCCCAACATCGGGACCATGTTTCCTGCCTTTCAACACTGCGAAAAATGTCCATGAGCGAAAAAATACTCGTGATGAAAAAAATTGTTACTTATTACTCGTCGGAGCTCGTGAACATACGCGTGGAAGGTCATAGGAGTTCGTAAGATACCACGAGTTTGGGGGTTTTTTTAAACTCCGGAGAGCTCTTGTGTGAACTCGCATAGTGGGACAGGTGCTTAAAGGGCCCTGTCCCACTGTAAGAACTCTCCCAAGTTTTAAAAAAAATCAAACTCGTGGTAAGCATGTAGAATGTACGTAGCGGGTACGTCGGAGCTCGGGGACGCCTCTTAGCGGCTCGTAATGCTCGGGAAACGCGGTAAGCTCTGGGAAGACTCGTGAAGATTTTTCAACATGTCCACGAGATCCCCGAGTACCGACGAGAGGCTATTGCCGTAATTCTCCGAGTTCGAATCGGGGGGGAAACTCGGGAGAGCTCTTGAATGAACTCGTACAGTGGGACAGCCCCATTATCCTGAGCAAACACACAATGCCAAATATGCAGAGAGTATTACACATTAGGAAGATTGGAAAGGTATTAATTTCACAGAACACCCTGTCCTGAAGTTATTCTGTGTTTGGTGATTTAAAATGATTGCCTGCATTTCCTCCCATCACCCAACACTGGAGTCGATTTATTGACTGAACACAGGAGAAATAATACTCCAATGAAGTTGAATCTTTTATACATTTGGAGATATAGCAGGGATGCCAGGCCTTTCAGCCCACCGAGTCTGTACCGACCATCTATCATCCCTTCACACAAATTCTAATCCCACCTGACCCGCGTTTGACCCAAATCCCACCAAACCTTTCCTATCCATGTCTATGTCCAAATGTCTATGAAATGTTAGGTAGACAAAAATGCTGGAGAAACTCAGCGGGTGCGGCAGCATCTATGGAGCGAAGGAAATAGGCAACGTTTCAGGCCGAAACCCGGAAGGGTTTCGGCCTGAAACGTTGCCTATTTCCTTCAGTGTTTCGGCCCGAAACGTTGCCTATTTCCTTTGCTCCATAGATGCTGCCTCACCTATTAAGTTAGACATAGAAACATAGAAATTAGGTGCAGGAGTAGGCCATTCGTCCCTTCGAGCCTGCACCGCCATTCAATATGATCATGGCTGATCATCCAACTCAGTAGCCCGTACCTGCCTTCTCTCCATACCCTCTGATCCCCTTTAGCCACAAAGGCCACATCTAACTCCCTCTTAAATATAGCCAATGAACTGTGGCCTGGACTACCCTCTGTGGCAGAGAGTTCCAGAGATTCACCACTCTCTGTGTGAAAAAAGTTCTTCTCATCTCGGGTTTAAAGGATTTCCCCCTTATCCTTAAGCTGTGACCCCTTGTCCTGGACTTCCCCAACATTGGGAGCAATCTTTCTGCATCTAGCCTGTCCAACCCCTTAAGAATTTTGTAAGTTTCTATAAGATCCCCTCTCAATCTCCTAAATTCTAGAGAGTATAAACCAAGTCTATCCAGTCTTTCTTCATAAGACAGTCCTGACATCCCAGCATTTCCCCAGCATTTTTGTCTACCTTCGATTTTCCAGCATCTGCAGTTCCTTCTTAAACATTTTGTCTATTAAACGTTGGCATGGTACCCATGAGGAGACAGAGGGATAGGTCATAAGGAATAGGAGTAGAGTTAGGCCATTCGGCCCATCAAGTCCACTCCGCCATTCATTCATGGTTGATCCACCTCTCCCTCTTCACCCCATTCTCCTGCCTTCTCCCCATGACCTCTGACACCCGTACTAATCAAGAATCTATCTATCTCTGCTTTAAATACATCCATTGACTTTGGCCTCCACAGCCTTCTGTGGCAATGAATTCCACAGATTCACCACCCTCTGACTAAAGAAATTCCTCCTCATCTTCTTAAAGGAACGTCCTTTAATTCTGAGGCCGTGACCTCTAGTCCTGGACTCTCCCACGAGTGGAAACATCCTCTCCACATCCAAGCCTTTTACCATTCGGTCAGTTTCGATGAGGTCCCCCCCTCGTCCTTCTAAACTCCAGCGAGTACAGGCCCAGTGCTGACAAACGCTCCACATGTTATTTTCTCCACATCCACTCTACCCAAGCCTTTCATCATCTGGTAAAAGGCTTTTTCTCACAGAGAGAGAGTTATGAGTGTGTGGAATGCTCTGCCTCAGAGGGCGGTGGAGGCAGGTTCTCTGGATGCTTTCAAGAGAGAGCTGGATAGGGCTCTTGAAGATAGTGGAGTCAGGGGATATGGGGAGAAGGCAGGAACGGGGTACTGATTGGGGATGATCAGCCATGATCACATTGAATGGCGGTGCTGGCTCGAAGGGCCGAATGGCCTACTCCTGCACCTATTGTCTATTGTAACTTTCAATTGTGTCCCTTGAACTTTGCCAGCTATTTTTATGCTCCATAATTCTCATCAAATTATTTAATTTGTTGTCCTATTTAATAATAGTGTGGATGTTGAAAAGTCATCCACCATTAACATCAACCAGTCCCGCTGCAGGCCAGCTTTTCATTTAGTGTTATCTCCAGTTAATATGCAAAGGACATTTTATTCAAAAATCCAATCTCTTAATACCTTGTAGAATTCACTGCAGATACAGGGCATGAGTTCATCAGATCCACACTGGGTTTTATACTCTGCACAAGGCTCACATCAAGTCTTTGTGCTCCCTGGTGGATTACGTTCCTGCTTGGCTCCCTGGCAACGGAACAATCAAAGCAGAGTGACGGGGAAGATGGAGAGGAAGGGAAAGAAAGAGGGAAAGAGAAGGGGAGGAGGAGAGGGAGAGGAGGGGGGAGAGGGGGGAGGGGGAGGGTGGGGGGGGGGGAGGGGGGGTAGAGGGAGTGAGGGGTGGGGTGAGGGAGAGGGGAGGGGAGGGGGGGGGGAGGGAGGGGAGGAGGGGGGAGAGGGAGAGGGGGGAGGGAAGGGAAGAGAGGAGAGGGAGAGGGAGAGGGAGAGGGAGAGGGAGAGGGAGAGGGAGAGGGGGAGAGGGAGAGGGAGGAGAAGGAGAGGGAGAGGGAGGGAGGGGGAGGGAGGGGGGAGAGGGAGGGGGAGGGGAGAGAGGAGAGGGAGAGAGGGGAGAGAGGAGGGGGAGGGAGGGGGAGAGGGGGAGGGGAGGAGGGAGAGGGAGAGGAGGGAGAGGGAGAGAGGGAGAGGGGGAGAGGGAGAGGGGGAGAGGGAGAGAGGGAGGGAGAGGGAGAGAGGGAGAGGGAGAGGGAGAGGGAGAGAGGGAGAGGGAGAGGGAGGGAGAGGGAGAGGGAGAGGGGAGGGGGAGAGGGAGAGAGGGGAGGGAGATGGAGAGAGGGAGAGGGAGAGGGGGGAAGAGAGAGGAGAGAGGGAGGGAGGGGGGGGGAGAGGGAGAGGGGAGAGGGGGAGAGGGAGAGAGGGGGAGGGGGAGGGAGAGAGGGAGAGGGAGAGGGAGGAGAGAGAGATGAGAGGGAGGGAGGGAGAGGGGCTAAATGAGGGGGGAGAGGGAGAGGGAGGGGGAGGGAGAGGGAGGGGAGATAGAGAGAGAGGGAGGGGAGAGAGGGAGGGGGGGGAGAGGGAGAGGGAGAGGGAGAGGGAGAGGGAGGGGAGGGAGAGGGAGAGGGAGAGAAATAGAGGGAGGGGAGGGGGAGGGGGGAGGGGGAGAGGGAGAAGGGAGAAATAGAGGGAGGGGGAGGGGAGAGGGGGAGGGAGAGGGGGAGGGAGAGGAGAGAGGGGAGTGGAGAGAGAGGGAGAGAGGGGGGAGAGGGGGAGAGGGAGAGGGAGAGGGAGAGGGGAGGAGAGAGGGGAGAGGGAGAGGAGAGAGGGAGAGGGAGAAAACTGCAGATGCTGGTTTATACCAAAGATAGACACAAAATGCTGGAGCAACTCAGAGGACCGAGCAGCATCTCTGGGGAACATGGATAAAGATCCCTGACCCGCTGAGTTACTCCAGTATTTTGTGTCCATTTGCCACCTAAGGTTTAGTTTAGATTAGTTTAGAGATACTGTGCAACGTGGAAACAGTCCCTTCGGCCCACCGAGTCCTTGCCAACCAGCGATCCCTGCACACTAACACTATCCTACACATACTAGGGCCAGTTTTTGCAGAAACCAATTATTAACCTACAAACCTGCACGTCGCTGGAGTGTGGGAGGAAACCGGAGCACCCGGAGAAAACCCACGCAGGTCATGGGGAGAATGTACAAACTCCGTGCAGCCAGCACCCGTAGTCGGGATCGAACCCGGATCTCTGGCGCTGTGAGGCATCAACTCTACCGCTGAGCCACTGTGCCGCTCCTAGGAGGTCTTGGCCCCATTTAGGTTGACTCCATCCCATGGCCAGGGCTACAAGATGGAGACACTCAGCCGATGGTGGGCTCAGTAGATAGTTTGGTTTAGTTTAGGGATAGAGGGGAAACAGGCCCTTCGGCCCATCGGGTCCACGCCAGTAGACAAGAAGGACTGCCGTAGTGTAGGCATCGAGTCATGATCGATGATGCATGATCAGTAGTAATGAACATTGTCTAGAGAAGACTGTGATATCTCCAGACCTCCTGAACAAGGCTATGTCATCGAAATCCATTCAGTTCAAGCCACAATAGAAGAAATTGTAGCATTCAGACGAACAATTTTACATAGAAACATAGAAACATAGAAAGTAGGTGCCATTTGACCCTTCGAGCCTGCACCGCCATTCAATATGATCATGGCTGATCATCCAACTCAGTATCCCGTACCTGCCTTTCTCCCATACCCCCTGATCCCTTAGCCACAAGGGCCACATCTAACTCCCTCTTAAATATAGCCAATGAACTGGCCTCAAACTACCCTCTGTGGCAGAGAGTTCCAGAGATTCACCACTCTCTGTGTGAAAAAAGTTCTTCTCATCTCGGTTTTAAAGGATTTCCCCCTTATCCTTAAGCTGTGACCCCTTGTCCTGGACTTCCCCAACATCGGGAACAATCTTCCTGCATCTAGCCTGTCCAACCCCTTAAGAATTTTGTAAGTTTCTATAAGATCCCCCCTCAATCTCCTAAATTCTAGAGAGATTGGATAGAACCTGAATGATTGAGATTTTGGAATGATTGAAGAATAATTAGCAATTTTTACCTCATCTCATGATCTTTCTCTTTAATTACATCTGTGGGAAATTCTACACTAATATAATGAACCATAATAGCATACAAGGGAACTGGAGAGAATTTTACAGAAAACCTGAATCTTAAAATGATCACAAATAAATAATTAATAAGATCACGAGTTGAATTGAATCTGCACCAATTTTGACACATCAGGATTTTTTATTATGTATGTTTTGTTACCAGAAAGCAGTAACGAGTAGGAAGGAACTGCAGATGCTGGTTTAAACTGAAGATACACACAAAATGCTGGTGTAACTCAGCGGGAAAGGCAGCATCTATGGAGAGAAGGAATGGGTGACGTTTCGGGTCGAGGCCCTTCTTCCGGCAGAAAGTCACGGGGAAAGTGAGACGAGAGATATAGACGATGATGTAGAGAGACGTGGAACAAATGAATGAAAGATATGCAAAAAAGTAACCAGGATAAAGGAAACGGGCCATTGTTAGGTGTTTGCTGGGTGAGAACGAGAAGCTGGTGTGACTTGGGTGGGGGAGGGATGGAGAGAGAGGGTTACTTGTCGTTAGATAAACTAATATTCATACCACTGGGTTGTAAGCTGCCCAAGCGAAATATGAGAGGGCGTTCCTCTGAAAGAAGGAACTCCTCTTAGAAATTATGCTATGCTATCGGAGGTGTTTAGTTTGGTTTAGTTTCGAGGTACAGCGCGGAAACAGGCCCTTCGGCCCAGCGAGTCCGCGCCGACCAGCGATCCCCGCACACTTGCACCATCCCACATTAATACAAAGTCCATTAACCATCAAACCTGTACAGCAGCTTGGATAGAAGGAATGGGTGACGTTTCAGGTCGAGATCCTTTCTCAGTTCGCCTATTCACCCATTCACCCTTCTGTCCAAACGCCATACAGGTTTTGTTGGTTAGTGTAAGTGTGCGGGGATTGCAAGTCGGCGCGGACTCGGTGGGCCAAAGTGTCTGTTTCCGCGCTGTATCTCGAAACTAAATTAAACTAAACTAAACTAAACGCCTCCCATTCCTTCTCCCCAGAGATGCTGCCTGACCCGCTGAGTTACTCCACCATTTCCTTGTGATCGAGGCAGTGCAGCGTAGGTTCACGAGATTGATTCCTGGGACGGCGGGACTATCACATGAGGAAAGATTGAAAAGACTAGGCTTGTATTCACTGGAGTTTAGAAGGATGAGGGGGCATCTTATAGAAACATATAAAATTATAAAAGGACTGGACAAGCTAGATTCAGAATTTTCTTTCCCAATGTTGGGCGAGTCCAGAACCAGGGGCCACACAGTCTTAGAATAAAGGGGAGGCCATTTAAGACTGAGGTGAGAAAAAACTTTTTCACCCAGAGAGTTGTGAATTTGTGGAATTCCCTGCCACAGAGGGCAGTGGAGGCCAAATCACTGGATGGATTTGAGAGAGAGTTAGATAGAGCTCTAGGGGCTAGTGGAGTCAAGGGATATGGGGAGAAGGCAGGCACGGGTTATTGATTGGGGATGATCAGCCATGATCGCAATGAATGGCAGTGCTTGCTCGAAGGGCCGAATGGCCTCATCCTGCACCTATTTTCTGTGTTTCTATGTTCCATTTTGTGCCTATCTTCAATGCCAACCAGCATCTGCAGTCCTTTCCCACACAATATGTGATCGGTTTGTGCCAATTGCTTCCCTAACGAACCAGTTCAGCCCTGTTTTTGAAAAATTATTCACCATCACTGATATCATCTATTTTCACAAAAATGATTCAACTAATCTATTTTAAAATCTTTAGCTGCCGTGGTGGGATTTGAACCTGCACCTTACACTAAGTAGCCCATTGTGCAGCCAGCAACACTCCATGCTGCCTTGTAACTCAAGAATAATAGGGAGCCTTCATATCCCTGTGAAATGCTGCATCAATTAAAGTCAGCTAACACCATCACAATATCACTCATTCTAAAACAACACACTATGACGTTTGCATGTCTTGCAGTTTTAAGCTCCGATATACTTGTGATTAATTAGTCTTTCGAGGCAACTCTGAAAAAAAAGTATGAATATTGAGAGAGGCTTATTCATAATTAAGCAGGTTTTACTGATCCTCAATGCAATATTTTGTGTTGAAATTTGGCATCATTTCACAACCCTGTATACACATTTCACATCTGCAGAAAATATGCTCAAATGCAGAATTTTACAAGTCAGACACATTCTTGGAATGACACAGCGTGGAAACAGGCCCTTCGGCCCAACTCGCCAACACCGGCCAACATGTCCCAGCTACACTAGTTCCACCTGCGTGCCTTTGGTCCATATCCCTCCAAACCTGTCCAAACCTGTCCTAAATATAATGCTAGTACCCCCACCAATGTAAGGCACTTTGGTCAACGAGAGTTGTTTTTTAAATGCGCTATAGAAGTAAATGTGGCTTGACTTGACTTGACTTGACTTGACTAACTGTGTATTCAATATTGGGATAGTCCCAGCCTCAATTATCTCCTCTGGCAACCTGAGGAGCACCTTCAGCAACAGACTGGTCCCACCAAGATGCAGCACAGAACGCCACAGGAGATCCTTGTATTTCATTGTTTTCTTTAGTTTAGTTTACAGCACGGAAACAGGCCCTTCGGCCCACCGGCTCCGCGCCGACCAGCGATCCCCGCACACTAACACTATCCTACACCCACACTAGGGACAATTTTTACATTTACACGAAGCCAATTAACCTACAAACCTTGCACGTCTTTGGAGTGTGGGAGGAAACCGAAGATCTCGGAGAAAACCCACGCAGGTCACGGGGAGAACGTGCAAACTCCGTACAGTCAGCACCCGTGGTCGGGATCGAACCCGGGGTCTCCGGCGCTGCATTCGCTGTGAGGCAGCGACTCTACCGCTGCGCCCAATTCTTCCCCTCGTTCTCACAACTCACAAAGATCCCGAATTTTTCCCGCGCAGATTTCTCGCCGATCCAATCCTCGACTCAAGTTGCAAAGGAAGGGACTAATTAGCAGATGGAAATGAGAATTCACGAGTGGCACCTCTGGGACGCTCCATATAAGCTCCCTCACTCCATTTCAACTTCCAGCGCTCGGAATTAAAACTGGAGCTTGTTTTTATCTTTCCATCAGCAAATTATATAAGCCGACGCATCCAGATTAGTCCGTTGTTAGCAGCGATGCTTTTAAGAATTGTGGAGCAGAACTGCTCTCTCAGGAGGGATTACTGAATTAGATATTAGTCGTAATAACAGGCACAGAAAGCGATGGGAGAAGGAGGAACTCGTTTATGAGGAAAAGGAAGACGAAGAAAGTGTTGGCGCATATTTTAACTCATTAGAGATATATTGGTTTCACCATAAGTTTAGACAATAGACAATAGGTGCAGGAGTAGGACATTCAGCCCTTCGAGCCAGCACCGCCATTCAATGTGATCATGGCCGATCATCCCCAATCAGTACCCCGTTCCTGCCTTCTCCCCATATCCCCTGACTCCGCTATTTTTAAGAGCCCCTCTTTTGAAAGCATCCAGAGAACCGGCCTCCACAGCCCTCTGAGGCAGAGAATTCCACAGACAATGTATTGAAATGAATCAGGCTGATTTTACATTGAATCATAGAGTGATACAGCATGGAAACAGGCCCTTCAGCCCAACTTGCCCACACCGGCCAACATGTCCCAGTTACACTAGTCGCACCTGTAAGGTGTTTGGCCAGTATCCCTCCAAACCTGTCTTATCCATGTACTTGTCTAACTGTTTCTTAAATGTTGGGACAGTCCCAGCCTCAACTGCCTCCTCAGGTGCTGTAAGGCAAGCAACTCTACCACTGCGCCACCGTGCCGCCCGATATGCTTACATCGTTGGACAATTTAGTTTTGAGATACAGATGGAAACAGGTCCTTTGGACCACCGAGTCAAGGCCCATAATCGATCACCTGCTCACACTAGTTCTATTTTATCCCACTCTCTCAACCACTCCAATCCACACACTAGGCCGCCAAACCCACACGTCTTTGGGATGTGCAGAGAAGGCAGGAGAATGGGGTTAGGAGGGAGAGATAGATCAGCTGTGATAGAATGGCGGAGTACACGTGATGGGCCGAAGGGCCTAATTCTACTCCCGACCCGATGGAAACCCGAGCACCCGAAGGAAACCCACGCGGTCACGGAGAGAACGTGCAAACTCCGCCCAGGCAGCATCCGAGGACAGGATCAAATCCGGGTCTCTGGCGCTGGGAGGCAGCAGCTCCACCCGCTGCACCACCGCGACACACTTCAACGGTATTTTTAATCAGCATTTAATTGCACAATGACCAATCCTGTCCGAAATTCGAAACACCATCGCCTAACAATACCTTATTAAGAAAGTGTCGGAGAACTCAGATTAACAGTGGAGTCAGCCAAGCATTGGTGTTTATTTTACATTAGAAGGAACACAATTAGTGTATAAATGTGGGCTACTAAGCTAAATTAGTTTTTAAATGAAAGTCAAATTAGTTTTCAGCCTTTGAGTCACAAAATAGAATTTTGTCACTTGGATATTAACCATAACATATACTTTAGCTCAGCTATTACGATGAACTGTTACAATTCCGTTTCACAAATAAACAATGTGATAGCTTTTAGCACATTCAAAGATTACATTTGCCAATTTTTAGATTATCAGAGATAATGAAGTTTCTAATTCGACAAGTGAAAAAAAATTAAATCTAAATGGTTCTCTGTAGCCTTGTTCACAGAATACATGGGCAGTGCTTGGAGAATTACTTCGAAGCTCGAAAGTCTAGCTGTGGCTTAGAAAATAGAATCTGCAGCTGAGAGACTGGGAACTGTAGGTGCTAGGATTTGGAGAGAAGTGCTGGAGTAACTCAGTGGTGCCTCCTAGCGCCAGAGATCCCGGCTCAGTGCTGACCTCTGGTGCTGTCCATGTGGAGTTTGCACGTTCTTCCCTGTGAAGAGAGAATGGAGCGGCTGGGCTTGCACACCCCTCCAGTCCAAGAAAGAGTGTATTTGAATCTAGAATCTTAGTGGAATAACATGGTAGTAAATATGTCTTGTGGTAGTCATATTAAGGGACAGAAGTTTAGGGGTAATATGAGGGGGAACTTCATTACTCAGAGAGTGGTAGCGGTGTGGAATGAGCTTCCAGTGGAAGTGGTGGAGGCAGGTTCATTGGTATCATTTAAAAATAAATTGGATAGGGATATGGATGAGAAGGGAATGGAGGGTTATGGTATGAGTGCAGGGAGGTGGGACTAAGGGGAAAAAAAGTTGTTCGGCACGGACTTGTAGGGCCGAGATGGCCTGTTTCCGTGCTGTTATTGTTATATGGTTATATGGTTATATGGTAGTCTGAATATTGGACTAAATATTTCAGTTTAGAAGGATCAGAGGGGTTTATTGAAACATATAAGATTGTTACGGGTTAAGGGGCACGCTGGAGGCAGGAAACATGTTCCCGATGTTGGGGGAGTCCAGAACCAGGGGCCACACACACAGTTTAAGAATAAGGGGTAAGCCATTTCGAACGGAGACGGGGAAACACTTATTCTCACAGAGAGTGTGGCGAGTCTGTGGAATTCTCTGCCTCAGAGGGCGGTGGAGGCCGGTTCTCTGGATGCTTTCAAGAGAGAGGTAGGTAGGGCTCTTAAAGATAGCGGAGTCAGGGGATTATGGGGAGAAGGCAGGAACGGGGTACTGATTGGGGATGATCAGCCATGATCACATTGAATGGCGGTGCTGGCTCGAAGGGTCGAATGGCCTACCCCTGCACCTCTTGTCTATGATACTGTCTTTCAATAATGAACGTTGGGGATATGGGGAGAAGGCAGGAACTAGGGGCGCTGCACTGAAGGCAGTCTCGACCTACAGTCTGTTTGTTTTTCTATCTTTTTTTTATTTTTAGTTAGTTTTAAAAGTATGTTTCTTTAACTTTTCTATGTCCCGAAACGTTGCCTATTTCCTTCGCTCCACAGATGCTGCTGCACCCGCTGAGTTTCTCCAGCATTTTTGTCTACCTTCGATTTTCCAGCATCTGCAGTTCCTTCTTAAAAACATAGAAAATCTATCTGATCTGCACTAGTTTCATGTCGTATCATGAAAGGGTTTCAACCCGAAACATTGCCTATTTCCTTCAGGGTTTCGGCCCGAAACGTCATGGTCCTATCTCATGGTGGATTTGAGTTGTGTCCAATTAAATTTGGAGACAGAAGAGAGCATCTTAGCATTCTATACAGTAACAATTTTAAGAGCGATTAGCTACTATCTTCATCTAGTCATCAAGAAAGAGTGTATTTGAATCTAGAATCTTAGTGGAATAAAATGGCGGTAAACATGTCTTGTGGTAGTCTGAATATTGGACTAAATATTTCATTGCTCCCCTGTTTGTTTTAATTTCTATTCTAGGCTCTTAATATTTTATAAGCACAGAAATAGAACCTGTTTAGGTTTGTGTCGATATGTCTTCCATTACATGGGGCCAGTGCAGATGGAAAGTCTTCTCATTATTCCCACAGAACAAAAATATATATTTTAAAATATCTGCTGGGTAGAGAACATAATTACAAATGAACATTGATAGAATAGAATTGAATATGTTTATTGTCATTGCACAAAACTGAGCAACGAAATTTCATTTGCTTCTCCTCCGTTAAAAGAAATACAACACGACACCAATGCACATATGTACAGTTAATAGTAGAATATAAATACATTTTTAAAAGAGATTAAAATAATTTAGCAGTATTCCTCGAATATTGGACCATTCCAATATTCAAAACCAAAACAATGAAAAGCTACAAGGGTTTATGATTTATATATTCTCGATAACAATAAAGGATTATTTACCACTGAGGTGGTAAAGGTAGCGCCTTTACCACCTCAGGCAATTGAGGAAATTCAGAGTGTCTCCGAGGATCCTCCAGTGCTTCTATGTAGCGGCGGTGGAAAGCATCTTGTCCGGGAACATTACCATCTGGTTTGGGAATTGCTCTGCCAAGGACAAGAAGGCTCTGCAGAGAGTAGTGCGTTCGGCCGAACGCACTATGGGAACTTCACTCGCCCCCCTGCAGGAACTATACAACAGGAGGTGCAACTCCAGAGCAAACAAAATCATGGGAGACCCCTTCCACCCCTGCAACGGACTGTTCCAGCTGCTACGGTCAGGCAATCGCCTCCGTTGCCATGCGGTGAGAACGGAGAGGTTGAGAAGGAGTTTCTTCCCAGAGGCAATTCGGACTGTAAACGCCTATCTCACCAGGGGCTAACTCTACTGAACGTTTTTCCTTCCATTATTTATTATGTAAAAGAATATGTGTGTTATGATTGTGTTTATAATTTGTTTGGTTGTTTTGTTGTTTGTCTTTTGCACAAAAATCCGCGAGCATTGCCACTTTCATTTCACTGCACATCTCGTATGTGTATGTGACAAATAAACTTGACTTGACTTGACTTGATTATTTGGAGTTAGAGTAATTGCATTGGCTCCCTCTCAAGTTGTCAGAGGCCAAAGTCCAAAGACATTCCCTTTGGCATGTCAGAGGTAACCTATTAGCTCTGACATGCCAAAGAACTCCTGATTCTCCTGCTTCTCTGGAGAGAAGGAATGGGCGACATTTCTGGTCGAGACCCTTCTTCAGTCTGGACCCGAAACATCGCCTATTCCTTTCATCCAGAGATGCTGCCTGACCCGCTGAGTAAAAGGCCCTGTCCCACTTAGGAGACCCAAACAGCAACCTCTGGTGACCTTGCCCGCCAACCCAAGGTTTCCATGAGGTCACCGGAGGTTTTGGTCACTCTCCCTAATGGTGGAAAGTGGTTTCCGTGTGGTTGAGGCTTCATCTAGGTTGCTGCTATTTTCTCATCGCGATTAAAACCGGCCTCGACTACAAATAGGTTGCTGTTTTAAACACCGATCATTTTTTTAGTGGCAGGTCTAGTCGAAGCCGTTTTTTTTCATAGTTGAGGAAGGTTTTCAACATTTGCGTGGGAGGTGGTAGGAGGTTGCAGGTCACCTCGACCTTGACGGGCAAGGTCACCAGAGGTTGCTGTTTAGGTCTCCTAAGTGGGACAGGCCCTTTACTCCAGTGTTTTTTTTCTGCTTAGGATGCAAGGCACCGATAAATAGAAATAGCACATGATGATGAATTCTGCTGGTGTCCAAGTAAATTCAGGGAAACAGAATGAAATTTGTTAATGATTCTACTGAGAGACAAACAGAAAGGATAAGCTGACACATTTGCGGGATCCTCAGGCAATTGAACATCCAGCTTATGTGCAAATTAACCAACCATAAAGAGATTGAATAAACATCTCTCTGGCCCATGCCAGAAAATGCCCACTAAAATATCTTGCCTTCTGTTTTTCTTTCCACATTGTATTTGCCCTAACTTACTGAGAATGCATCACAGAGCTCAAACTACAGGGACAACAAACTTCACACAATTACAGAAGTCGTGATTCACAAAACATAGAAACATAGAAACATAGAAAATAGGTGCAGGAGTAGGCCATTCGGCCCTTCGAGCCTGCACCGCCATTCAATATGATCATGGCTGATCATCCAACTCAGTATCCCGTACCTGCCTTCTCTCCATACCCCCTGATCCCTTAGCCACAAGGGCCACATCTAACTCCCTCTTAAATATAGCCAATGAACTGTGGCCTCAACTACCTTCTGTGGCAGAGAGTTCCAGAGATTCACCACTCTCCGTGTGAAAAAAAGTTCTTCTCATCTCGGTTTTAAAGGATTTCCCCCTTATCCTTAAGCTGTGACCCCTTGTCCTGGACTTCCCCAACATCGGGAACAATCTTCCTGCATCTAGCCTGTCCAACCCCTTAAGAATTTTGTAAGTTTCTATAAGATCCCCTCTCAATCTCCTAAATTCTAGAGAGTATAAACCAAGTCTATCCAGTCTTTATACTGAAATAAACTGAAATGTGCGCATTCAGGGACAAACCAAAGGATTCTTTTTAGACGTTAGGCTTTAGAGAAACAGGCCCCTCATCCCACCGAGTCCGCCCCGTAAATTAGCACTATCCCACACACACACACACGCACTCGGGACAATTTACACTTATACCAAGCCAATTAATCGACAAACTTGGACGTCTTTAGAATGTGGGGGGAAACCGAAGATCTCGGAGAAAATTCACGCAGGTCACGGGGAGAACATGCAAACTCCGTACGAACAGCACACGTTGTCAGGACAGAACCTGGATCTCTGGCGCTGCAAACACTGTAAGGCAGTAACTCTACCACTGCGTCACCATTCCGCCTAATCTGGCATTAAGGTTGTACAAGGTAGACAAAAATGCTGGAGAAACTCAGCGGGTGCAGCAGCATCTATGGAGCGAAGGAAATAGGCAACGTTTCGGGCCGAAACCCTTGCGGGTTTCAACCCGAAACGTTGCCTATTTCCTTCAGGGTTTCGACCCAAAATGTTGCCTATTTTCTTCGCTCCATAGATGCTGCCGCACCCGCTGAGTTTCTCCAGCAATTTTGTCTACCTTCGATTTTCCAGCATCTGCAGTTCCTTCTTGAACATTAAAGTTGTACAAGCTGCTTCCTGTCCAATTCTCATGCATTTGGTGGTGACTCGAAGCTACGGACTGCTAGTACTGACACTAAATCCATGTACATACATCACCTTAAAGCTCCAATCTCTCCTAATTGTTTCCAAGGCATCATTTGGTTGGCCAAACACATTATTACCATGGTGATAAAACAACTTTAGGGGCTTTCTCTGATAGAGTGATTGAATGAGAAGAGGTCGAACTTGCCCACACCGGCCAACATGTCCCAGCTATACTGGTCCCACCTGCCTGCGTTTGGTCCACATCCCTCCAAACCTATTCTATCCATGTCTCCATCTAACTGTTTCTTAAACGTTGGGATAGTCCCAGCCTCAATTACTTCCTCCGACAGCTCGTTCCATATTCCCACCCCCTTTTGTGTGAAAATGTTGCCCCTCAGATCCCTATTAAATCTTTTCCCCATCACCTGAAGCCTATGTTGTCTGGTCCTCGATTCCCCTACACTGGGCAAGGTATTCTGTGCATCTACTACTAACATGAGCACATGTTTCATAAGAATGTTATAAGTGTGAGAATTATGACAAAGTCATTAACAGATGGTTTGCAATCCCATGGTAGATTAAACTCATTAAATATTTTATATGGACAAGACAACTATTAATAACTGACATTGCAAACTCAATAATTTGCTGTACTTTTTGTTGCTGTTGAAAAATTTAGGATATAGCCATAAATGACTCCATCATTTTTTTGCATATTTTGCATATCTTTCATTTATTTGTTCTATGTTTCTCTACATCACCGTTTATATCTCTCGTTTCTCTCTCCCCTGACTCTCAGCCTGAAAAAGGGTCTCGACCTGAAACGTCACCCATTCCTTCTCTCCACAGATGCTGCCCGTCCCACTGAGTTACTCCAGCTTTTTGTGTCTACCTTCGATTTTATCCAGCATCTGCAGTTCTTTCTCATACTGATTCTGAATGATCAGCCATGATCCTATCGAACGGCAGTGCTGGCTCGAAGGGCCGAATGGCCTACTCCTGCACCAGGGATAGACAGAGTTGACGTGGATAAGCTTTTTCCATTGAGAGTAGGGAAGATTCAAACAAGAGGACATGATTTGAGAATTAAGAGACAAAAGTGTAGGGGTAACATGAGGGGGAACTTCTTTACTCAGAGAGTGGTAGCTGTGTGGAATGAGCTTCCAGTGGAGGTGGTGGAGGCAGGTTTGATTTTACCATTTAAAAATAAATTGGATAGGTATATGGACGGGAAAGGAATGGAGGGTTATGGTCTGAGTGCAGGTAGATGGGACTAGGGGAGAATACGTGTTCGGCACGGACTTGTAGGACCGAGATGGCCTGTTTCCGTGCTGTAATTGTTATATGGTTATATGGTTATTTTCTGTATTTTGTAACTGGCAATAGAATGCAGAGCAGAATAGCAAGTGAACAGGCCCTTCGGCCCACCGGAGTTATGCTGTTTTGTGAAATAATAACATATGGTCTTGCCATGAAAGTTTGGTTCAACCCTCGAAGGGTTAATCGGATGATATAATTCAGCCAGGATTGGTGAGCAATAATATAACTGCACAGTTTTGCCTTGTCCTTTGCAGAATTGTGTGTTAATCCCAACACAAGAAACAGAGCCACAATGCTTAAATTATTAACAGAGATACCAGCGATGCATGGGGTCGGCAGTGACAGGCTTTTGCTTAACAAGAACATTAAAAATTAATCTGGAATTGAAGACATGTAGTGGCTAAAATGCTCATTTCAGAGTCCAGTGGGTACAGAACGTTATCTTAAATCCCTCGTACCACTTGAAGCGCCTGCGCATAATTTGTCTACTTTTCCCCCCTTCTTCCTCACAGTGCGGGGAGGCGTCTGCACTGTGTGCGGGGTGAGGTGTGGGGGGAATAGAGGGGGTACGCTGGGTGCAGTGGAAGGAAGGAAAGTGTCCCGACCTTTTACAAGGAGAGAATTGCCTCAAGTGTTGCAAATGTCCTGGTTAAATCATCTTTCCCTTATCTCCCCTTTATTCCATCATCATTAAATCTGATGGATCTTGTGAAGAATTTAGTTCTCGTTTTGTTTAGCTTAGTTTAGTTTAAATGTAGTTCTAGTTTAGTTCTAGTTTTAGTTTTTTAGTTTAGTTTTAGTTTAGTTCTAGTTTAGTTTAGTTTAGTTTAGTTTAGTTTAGTTCTAGTTTAGTTTAGTTTAGTTCTAGTTTTAGTTTAGTTTAGTTCTAGTCTAGTTTAGTTTTAGTTTAGTTTAGTTTAGTTTAGTTTAGTTTAGTTCTAGTTTAGTTTAGTTTTAGTTTAGTTTAGTTCTAGTTTAGTTTAGTTCTAGTTTAGTTTAGTTTAGTTTAGTTTAGTTCTAGTTTAGTTTAGTTTAGTTCTAGTTTAGTTTAGTTTTAGTTTAGTTTAGTTTAGTTTAGTTCTAGTTTAGTTTAGTTTAGTTCTAGTTTAGTTTAGTTTAGTTCTAGTTTAGTTTAGTTTAGTAGTTTAGTTTAGTTTTAGTTTAGTTTAGTTCTAGTTTAGTTTTAGTTCTAGTTTAGTTTAGTTCTAGTTCTACTTTAGTTTAGTTTAGTTTAGTTCTAGTTTAGTTTAGTTCTAGTTTAGTTTAGTTTAGTTCTAGTTTAGTTTAGTTCTAGTTTAGTTTAGTTTAGTTTAGTTTAGTTTTAGTTTAGTTCTAGTTTAGTTTAGTTTAGTTTAGTTTAGTTCTAGTTCTAGTTTAGTTTTAGTTTTAGTTTAGTTTAGTTTAGTTTAGTTTAGTTTAGTTTAGTTTAGTTTAGTTTAGGTAGTTCTAGTTCTAGTTTAGTTTAGTTTAGTTCTAGTTTATTTTAGTTCTAGTTTAGTTTAGTTTAGTTTAGGTAGTTCTAGTTTAGTTTAGTCTATTATTATTGTCAGTGTATTGAGGTACAGGGAAAAGCTATGTTGTTGTGTGCTATCCAGTCAAAGAAAAGTCTGCACACAATTACAACCAAGCTGCCCACAGTGAACACATGATGGATAGAGGGTACAACATTTAGTGCAAGATAGTCCAGTAGTCTGATTAAAGATAGTTCGTAGATCTCCAATGGAGTAGATGGGAGGTCAGGACCGCTCTCTAGCTGGTGAGAGGACGGTTCTGTTGCCTGATAACAGCCGGGAAGAAACAGTCCCTGAATCTGGAGGTGTGCGTTCCCAAACTTCTGTACCCCTTGCCTGATGGGAGAGAGGAGAAGAGGGAGTGACCGGGGTGAGACTGGACCCTGGGAATGCCGGTGGCCTTGCCGAGGCAGCGTGAGGCGTAGATGGCAAATCTTCACGAAGATCAAACATAAATCATATTCCAGATTTCTTTAAAGTTGCCTCCTCTCTCATCCTAAAGTCAATATTAACATAAACAGTGGGTTGAAAGTCTTTGTTTCGTGGTATTTGAAAGCAGGCTAAAATATTCAATGTTCTCGCAAAAGCCTTAATCTACAGTACATGTCTGCTTTCACAAGCACAATGCTAATTCAACTCCAAAATTAATTCATTATGATTTTTGAAGAGGCAGTAAAATATAACGCACATGATTTCTTCCCAAGAGCATTGATAATGAGCCTTAATATACAAGATTACTGCATTGTCCATTACTAATGAAGATACACCCTGCCAAAGCGCTGATGGACTGTTCTTGCTATAAAGTGGTAGTGGACAATAAGGTCCCAAGACAAGATACAAAATGCTGGAGTAACTCATCGGGACAGGCAGCATTTCTGGAGAACATGGATTGGTGATGTTTTGTATTGGGACCATTCTTCTGACTCAAACCTGAAGAAGGGTCTCAACCTGAAACATCACCCATTCCTTCTTTCCAGAGATGCTGCCTGTCCCGTTGAGTTACTCCAGCATTTTGTGTCTATCTTCGTTGTAAACCAGCACCTGCAGTTCCTTCCTACACTTTACTTATCCTTACTTAAGAGAGCATGCTGACTGGGTGCATCGTGGCTTGGTTCGGCAACTTGAGTGCCCTGGAGAGGAAAAGTCTAAAAAAAGTAGTAAACACTGCCTAGTCCATCATCTGCTCTGACCTCCCTACCATCGAGGGGATCTATTGCAGTCGCTGCCTCAAAAAGGCTGACAGCATCATCAAGGACCCACACACCATCCTGGCCACACACTCATCTCTCCGCTGCCTTCAGGTAGAAGGTACAGGAGCCTGAAATCTGCAACATCCAGGTTCAGGAATAGCTCCTTCCCCACAGCATCAGGCTATTAAACTCAACTCAAACAAAACTCTGAACATTAATAGCCCTTTATCTGTTTATTTGCACTTCATCTGTTTTATTTATTCATGTGTGTATATATTTATACAATGGTATATGGACACACTGATCTGTTCTGTATTCACGCCTACTATGTTCTGTTGTGCTGAAGCAAAGCAAGAATTTCATTGTCCTATCAGGGACACATGACAATAAACTCTATTGAATCTTGAATCATATTCTCCAGAGATGCAGCTCGACCCGCTGCGTTACTCCAGCATGTTGCGTCTTTCTTTGGTAAACCAGCATCTGCAGTTCCTTGTTTTATCATTAGCCTGGATTTGTCCTGCACTCACCTCTCTCCCACCGCTCACTGCAATCAGTCTGAAAAAGAGTATTGACCTAAAACGCCACCTATCCATGTTCTCCAGGGATGCTGCCTGACCCGTTGAGTACTCCAATACTTTGTGCCTTTCCTTGATCAACCAGCATCTACCGACATCACAAGGCAACTGGTTTACTTAAAAAAGTCACAAAGGATAAGGTTCACTGATAACACATTCATTATCGTTCAATAAACTAATGAAAATCATTTGTAAAACTCACATCAAGCAAGGTGATAGTTTCTTGAGTAAAGATCGGTATTAAATTTCTTCGATATTGAGAGATGTTGACAAGAAAAATCGAAATACTGCCACGAATGGAAACCTGATTGTTAGATTACATCTGGATATCGTTAATTATGGGCTGTCAACAAATCAAAAAAGGGAAACTGCAGATGCTGGAAATATGAAATAAAAACAGAACATGGGATCTGAAATAAAAGTAGGAAATGCCCAGCGGATTAGGCAGCATCTTAGTTTTAGTTTTCGAGGAAAACAGGCCCTTCATCCCACTGGGTCCATGCTGGCCATCAATCACCTGTACACTAGTTCTATTCTACACCATCTACAGAAGCCAATTAACCCTCAAACCTCTGTGTCTTTGGAGTGTGGGAGGAAACCGGAGCACCCGGAGAAAACCCACGGATGTCACGGGGAGGACGTACACACCCCGTACAGGCGGCACCTGTGGGCAGGATCGTGCGGTTCCCAGAGGTTGCAGGTGGTTGCCGGAGGTTGCAGGTAGTGGAAGCAGGTAGGGAGACTGACAGAAACCTCCGGGAACCGGACGGAAACCTTGGGTGGGGCGCAAAGTCTCCAGAGGTTTCCGTTCAGGTTTCCTAAGTGGGACAGGGGCATTAGTGTACGGGTCGGTGGGCCGATGGGCCTGTTTCCGTGCTGTATCTCTAAAAACTAAAATTAAAACTAACTACTCTTTAAAAGGTCTGATTATTTATTCAGTAAGTGTGGAAGCCAATATCCCTGTGACCGACAGTCCCGGCAACATGCATAGAACAAATCACAGAAGCTAATGAACTTGTAAATGCAGAACAAAATTAATAATATCTTAAAAAAAACTCGCAACAAAGGGCCTGTTCGAATGCAGATGAAATTCTGCTGCAGGAAGCTGACACTGTACAAAGGTCGACTCATTCACTTGTTTAAATTGCTCTGCTGGAAATTGAACAAGAGTTGAAAAGAACTCCAATGTTATTCAACTCGGAAATAATAGCTCTAAACATTGCGACATTCCAAGCATTGTGGGCCCCTGTATTTATCCATATCTTGGAGCACATTGACATCAATTAACTTCTCTAGATAGTTTCACAATTCCGTAATCCTTTAGAATTCCGCTATTGTGAAGATTGTTTCGAGACGTTACTCATCGATGAATGCTTATGAAAACCTGAGCCCATTTTCTGCAATAAGAATGCATTTTTTAAGTTCTATTTCTAATTTCTAATCGAGTTACACTTTGTTATGGGTTCATGGAGCAGTGAAATGTTTGGGCGATAACTGGAAAAGCAAATACAGGAATTAGCCCACGGAAATTGCCCCCCAGATTCAGCAACTTTGCCTGTCTTGTTTTGCTGGTGAACAGGTTTCCCAGCTGTTATCGGGCAACTGAATCATCCCACCACAACCAGTGAGCAGTACTGACCTCGACCCGTAAGGTCTCGACCCGTAACTGATTCCTGGGATGCCAGGACTTTCATATGAAGAAAGACTGGATAGACTCGGCTTGTACTCGCTAGAATTTAGAAATTTGGGGGATCTTATAGAAACGTACAAAATTCTTAAGGGGTTGGACAGGTTAGATGCAGGAAGATTGTTCCCGATGTTGGGGAAGTCCAGAACTAGGGGTCACAGTTTAAGGATAAGAGGGAAATCTTTTAGGATCGAGATGAGTAAATCATTTTTTACACAGAGAGTGGTGAATCTGTGGAATTCTCTGCCACAGAATGTAGTTGAGGCCAGTTCATTGGCTATATTTAAGAGGGAGTTAGATGTGGCCCTTGTGGCTAAAAGGATCAGAGGGTATGGAGAGAAGGCAGGTACAGGATACTGAGTTGGATGATCAGCCATGATCATATTGAATGGCGGTGCAGGCTCGAAGGGCAGAATGGCCTACTCCTGCACCTATTGTCTATGTTTCTATGTTTCTATGTAACATCACCCATTCCTTCTCTGCAGAGATGCTGCCTGTTACTCCAGCGTTTTGTGTCGACCTGTACCTCAGCAAGATGCTTTCAAGGTCTATGATAGCAGCACCTGGTGAGACCTTCATCCCGGCATCCTTGCCTTCGACGACAGCTGCCGCCCGCTCCGAAAAGAGGGCGAAGCTTGGCTCAAGGCTGCAACACTATCGATGTCATCTCTGGGTGCCCGCTCTACCACCCACCGAATGGAGCTCAGGGCCTGGCAGGCATTGACGCCAACAGAGGCAACAACCTGGCTGCTCTACACCCGGCTTGAGATCTAACTATTCCTTTGGTTTAGGAAGGAACTGCAGATGCTGGAAAACCGAAGGTAGACAAAAATGCCGGAGAAACTCAGCGGGTGAGGCAGCAGCATCTATGGAGCGAAGGAAATAGGTGACGTTTCGGGTGGAGACCCTTCTTCAAATTCCTTTGGTCTATGTTTCTTTCGCAAGAAGGAGAAAAAGAAGAAGGAATATGATCGGTGTTTAAGAAGGAACTGCAGATGCTGGAGAATCGAAGGTTACACAAAAAAGCTGGAGAAACTCAGCGGGTGCAGCAGCATCTATGGAGCGAAGGAAATAGGCAACGTTTTGGGTTGAAACCCTTCCGGGTTTTGGCCCGAAACGTTACCTATTTCCTTCCGGGTTTCGAGCCAAAAACATTGCCTATTTCCTCCCGGGTTTTGAGCCGAAAACGTTGCCTATTTCCTTCCGGGTTTCGGGCCAAAACGTTGCCTATTTCCTTCCGGGTTTCGAACCGGAAACGTTGCCCATTTCCTTCCGGGTTTCGGCCCGAAACGTTGCCTATTTCCTTCTAGGGTGTCGGGCCCCGAAACGTTGTCTATTTCCTTCAAGTCAAGTCAAGTCAAGTTTATTTGTCACATACACATACGAGATGTGCAGTGAAATGAAAGTGGCAATGCTCGGGCCGAAACCCTTCTTCAGACCTTCAATTTTCCCGCATCTGCAGTTCCTTCTTAAACACTGTTGCTGAAGGTGCTCCTCAGGTTGTCCAGTGTGTGTGTCACGGAGGGGGTGTGTGTGTGAACTGTATTGTTCAGGATGCTCCGCAGTTTCAGGAGCATCCTCCCACCTCCACGACTTTGAGAGCCCTCCACTTCCCTCTCTCCTTCCCCGCCACGGAACTGGCGAGCTGCTAAGCAACAGGCAAACGCTCCGTCTGCCCTCATTTTGTATGCCAGGCATGGCTTGCATTATTCTAGCGCTCGTGAAGAGTGGTGAACCTTGTTGCAGGGCCACAGAATACTTAATTAACACACATCTAGAGGTCGACTTATAAGTTAATTGCTGCTGCAAAGGGTGCTCTTCACTTTTTGGGAGATGCTTGTAAACCTCTGACACCAGTCAGAAGGAAACAGCAGCACATTAAAGGTTGTTTTCGCTAATTCCTGTTCTTTATTAGCTTCTCCTAAGTGCAGTCTGGTTAAACAGTTGCCCGACAACGGAAGATGAGAAGCAGAAGCCAGGAAAAAGAGTTTGGGGGTGAAAGGGAGAAAATGTTACATGAACGCCTCGTCTTCACGAGAGCCCGAGAGGAGATCCACGGTGGCGCAGCGGTAGAGTTGCCGCCTTACCGCGCTCGCAGCGCCAGAGACCCGGGTTCCGTCCCGACCACGGGCGCTGTCTGTACGGAGTTTGTACGTTCTCCCCGTGACCTGCGTGGGTTTTCTCCGAGATCTTCCAATCCTTCCCACACTCCAGGTTTGTAGGTTAATTGGCTTGGTGTGTGTTGGATAGTGTCAGTGTGCGGGGATCGCTGGTCGGCACGGAATCAGTGGGCCGAAGGGCCTGTTCACGTGCTGTATAGATTGACACAAACGGCTGGAGCGACTCAGCGGGCCGCACAGCATCTCTGGAGACGTTTCGGGTCGAGACCCTTCTTCAGATCTTCTGCAGGTAGACAAGATTAGTTTAACTTGCACGGACATTGTGGGCCGAAGTGCCTGTTTCTGTACTGTACTATCATATGTTCTAATAAGATAGGATTGGGCGCATGATAGTACGTACAAACGTGGCGGGCCGTAAGACCTGGTTCTATGCTGTGAAAACCGGCCCTTCAGCCCAACTTGCCCCCATCGACCAACATTCCCCAGTCACACTTGTCCCATATCCCTCTAAACCTATCCTATCCATGTACCTGTCTCAATGTTTCTTAAACGTTGCGATGATCCCTCTGTAAATTAAACTGCCTTTGACTTGGAGGGAGTGAAAAACAACTTTACCTTGGAGTAAACGTTATTCCCTTATCATGTATCTGTACACTGTAAACGGATCGATTGTAATCATGTATGGTCTTTCTGCTGGCTGGTTAGCACGCAACAAAAGCTTTTCACTGTACCTCGGTACACATGACAATAAACTCAACTCAACTCAGGTGAAAAGGTGATCGATGGGTGGCATGGATTCAGTAGGTCAAGGGGCCTGTTCCTGCAGTTTCGTAAACGTTGGGATAGTCCCAGCCTCAACTACCTCCTCTGGCAGCTCGTTCCATGCACCCACCACCCTCTGTGTGAAAAAGCTACCCCGCAGATTCCTATTAAATCTTTTTCTCTTCACCTTAAACCTATGTCCTCGATTGACCTACATCTACAGATGGAGAGAGTGAGTGGCGCCTGTCGGCTGTGAGAACAGACCAGAGGTTGCTTCACAGAACACCTTCGCTCAGACCGCCTAAACCTACCTCATCACCACTTCAACTCCCCCTCCCATTCCCACACTGACCTCTCTGTCCTGGGCCTCCTCCATTGTCAGAGTGAGGCCCAGCGCAAATTGGAGGAACGGCACCTCATATTTCGCTTGGGCAGCTTACACCCCAGTGGTATGAACATTGACTTCCCTAACCCTTGCTTTCCCCTCTCTCTCCATCCCCTCTCCTCCCCCTCCCCAGTTCTCCATCCAGTCTGTCTGTCTCCGACTACATTTTATCTCTGTTTGCTTCGTTGTCACCTTCTCCCAGCCAGCAACGATCTCTTCGACATCATCCTTGATCTCCATCCCCTTTGCCCCGTGTTCACACCTTACACTTCCTTATCTATGCACCTCCCTCTCCCCTGTCATCAGTCTGAAGAATGGTCTCGACCCGAAACGTCACCCATTCCTTCCCTCAAGAGATGTGCTATTGTCCTATCTGTGACACACGACAATAACCTCCCTTGACGTGACTCTTGATGCTGCCTATCCCGCTGAGTTACTCCATCATTTTGTGTCTATCTTGCGTGCTTGAAGGACCATTAACTTCTGTGGCTGATTAGAATTCCAGGCAACAACAAAATGAGCCATGCCTCTTCTGACTGTACAGAACATCCCATCTCGTAATTATGATTTTTTAATCTTGTACCTTTAATTTATCTTTGTGGCGATGGTGTCTCCTTCTGCAGAACATCCGGCCTCCAATGTCATCCGTTACTTCATCCTCCCAGACTCGGTCTCCTTCAGGTTTAGTCATTTCTTTCAGGTTCCTATCTGTCAGAGCTGAGCCGCAGCTAAATCCTGGCACATCTATATTGCAAACGGCAGATCATATTCCTTGGTTACACAAAAAAGCTGGAGAAACTCAAATTTGTCACTTTAATTTCATGTTTCACGTGTTTTGTGTTTCTACGACTGTTGGCCGATCAATTTCTCTCCTGGGGATCAATAAAGTCCGATCGTACCGTATCGAATCATAAACTTTAATGCAAGGCTGAGCGGGTACATTTTGGACTCGGAGAGTTGCGGTGACTGCCTCTACCTGGAACGAGCAGCCAGAGGAGGTAGATGCCAGGCACAAAAAGCTGGAGTAACTCAGCGGGACAGGCAGCATCCCTGGAGAGACGTTTCGGGTCGAGACCCTTGTCCAGACTGATGATCCAGGTAGCTTTTAAATGACACTTAGAACAAGTACATGGATGGGGAAAGGTTTGGAGAGATATTGAAGAGGGTTAGCTAAGAGCCAAGAGTGTTTTATTGTCATGTGTCCCAGATGGAACAATGAAATTCTTACCTGCAGCAGCACGACGGAACGCCCCCGTCCCACTTAGACGATTTTTTGGGCGACTAGACTGTCACCAGATGGTCGCTGGGGTGATGCCTGTACGGTCGTGAGTCGTCTACTCAGTCGGCCGAAGAATCGTAGCGTCTTTCTGATCGGCGCTGGATTTTGAAATGTTCAAACTTTTTTGGCGACTGGGTTTGATGCCAATGAGCATAGCTTGACTTCTCCTGATGTAGGTGTTGGCGTAAATGTCTCCAGGTGAATGTAGATTGTCCACGGTGCTGATTTCGTTGTTGGAGTAATGATTCTATTTCAAATTGTATGTCGAAGGGGGGGTCCAGTCGCTGTTTTTGACAGTCGACGCCGGTTGCATAAAAATAGCCGAAGTGGGACTGGCCCTTTCACTCTAAACAATGTAATAAATGAGAAAGAAAATGTCCAGTGTCAGTATATATACACGTACTCACAAATCCTCTCATTGTAATATTGGATTGGGTTCTATCTCGAGGAAGCCAATGGCAGTCACAGAGTCTTAGAGTGATACAATGTAGAAAGAGGCCCTTCGGCCCAACTTGCCCACGCCGGCCAACAATGTCCCAGCTACACTAGTCCCACCTGCCTGTGCTCGCTCCATAACCCTCCAAAACTGTCCTACCCGTGTACCTGTCTAACTGTGTTTGTTGAACGATGGGATAGTCCCAGCCTCAACCACCTCCTCTGGCAGCTTGTTCCATACACCTACCACCCTTGGTGTGAAAAGGTTACCCCCTCAGATTCCTATTAAACCTGCACGTCTTTGGAGTGTGGGAGGGAACCGAAGATCTCGGAGAAAACCCACGCAACGCAGGTCACGGGGAGAACGCACAAACTCCGTACAGACGGCACCCGTGGTCGGGATCGAACCCGGGTCTCCGGCGCTGTGATCGCTGTAAAGCAGCAACTCTACCGCTGCGCCACCGTGACTTCTTATTGTGTGTCAACCAGTCATTGGAAAGACTATCACAAGATCACAATCGAGGTGTCCAAAGTACACAGATACAGCATAAAAGGAATAACATTTAATGCAAGATAAAGCCCAGGAAAGTCCTTCTGTGTTGTGATAAGATTAAATTGATAGAATTAGAGGTTAGTTGGTGAAGATTTATTTCCAAAACTTAATGTGTGGTCAAAGTGTTCTTGAATTATGACCACATCGTAATGTTTTTTCAACAGCAAATACCTTCAAACCGATGCAGTAAATGCAATAAATGGCCAATTAATCTACTTTAGTGAAGGTGGAACCAAGAAGCTGGAGTAAAGGGCCTGTCCCACTGTATGAGGTAATTCAAGAGTTCTCCCGAGTTCTCCCCCGATTCGAACTCTTGTAATGTACTTAGCCAGTACCCGCTACGTACATTACGAGTAAAAAGTAACAATTTGTTTCATCACGAGTATCTTTTTTACTCGTGGACATTTTTCGCAGTGTTGACAAAACGTCACGAGTTTACCTAACGTTACTCGTACGAGCCGCTACGTGACATCCACGACCCTCCCACGACCTCGTGACGACCACGCTGCGAGTATGGGTCAAGGGCAAACTCGACAGAGGTCGTGAGTTAGGTCGTGAAAGTGGGACAGGCCATTCTATGTGCGGGCATCGCTGGTCGGTGCGGACTCGATGGGCTGAAGGGCCTGTTTCCGTGCTGCATCTCTACACCACACTAAACTAAACTAAACCTGGAGCTAATCTCACCTCAGAGAGCACTGAGCTCGACTAATGTGCGATTCCCCCACACACATTGTACATCTCAACAGCACCTCAAATCAGGAGATGGTGGTTGGAGCATCACACTAGAGATTAGAGCACGAGACACAGGTCTGGGTCCCAAGGGAGATGCTGAACTTTTGGAGCGTTGTCTATCCTGAGACTCTCAGCTGGAAAAGGATATAATTTCCTAATGTGTCAGGGGGCTTATCCACAGCACTCAACGCCGGCTTGCTGAATCAACTGCGTTCAAGATTCGTGTTTAAGTCTATAATAAAGTGTTATTATTCTGGGAGTGATGGGGGAAGAATGGTGAGATCAACATGGAGTCGTAAAGTCATACAGGCCCTTCGGCCCAACTTGCCCATACCGACCAGCGGTACAGCACGGTGGCACAGCGGTAGAGTTGCTGCCTTACAGCGCCGGAGACCTGGGTTCGATCCCGACCACGGGTGCTGTCTGTATGTTCTCCTCGTGACCGCATGGGAGATCTTTGGTTTCTTCCCACACTCCAAAGACGTACAGGTTTGTAGGTTCATTGGCTTGGTATAAGTGTAAATTGACCCTAGTGTGTGTGTGTGTAGGATAGTGTTAGTGTGTGGGGCGATCACTGGTCGATGTGGACTCGGTGGGCCGAGGGGACTGTTTCCACGTTGAATCTCTAAGCTAAAGTTAAAACCAACATGTCCCATCTACATGAGTCCCATTTAGAAACATAGAAACATAGAAATTAGGTGCAGGAGTAGGCCATTCAGCCCTTCGAGCCTGCACCGCCATTCAATATGATCATGGCTGATCATCCAACTCAGTATCCCGTACCTGCCTTCTCTCCATACCCCCTGATCCCCTTAGCCACAAAGGCCACATCTAACTCCCTCTTAAATATAGCCAATGAACTGGCCTCAACTACCCTCTGTGGCAGAGAGTTCCAGAGATATGCCTGCATTTGGCCTGTATTATAGGAATATTAATTTCAATTTCCATATAAGAATCGAGCCATGTAAAGTGCTTCACTGTACCTCAGTACACGTGGCAATAAACTAGTGAGGAGAAACCTCTTCACCCAGAGAGTTGTGAATTGGTGGAATTCTCCGCCACAGAAGGCAGTGGAGGCCGATTCACTGGATGTTTTCAAGAGAGAGTTAGATACAGCTCTTAGGGCTAAAGGAAGCAAGGGATATGGGGAGAAAAAGCAGGAACGGGGTGCTGAGTTAGGATTTAAGAAGGAACTGCAGATGCTGGAAAATCGAAAGTAGACACAAAAATGCTGGAGAAACTCAGCGGGTGCAGCAGCATCTATGGAGCGAGGGAAATAGGCAACGTTTCGGGTCGAAACCCGGAAGGAAATAGGCAACGTTTCGGGTCGAAACCCTGAAGGAAATAGGCAACGTTTCGGGCCGAAACCCTGAAGGAAATAGGCAACGTTTCGGGTCAAAACCCTGAAGGAAATAGGCAACGTTTCGGGCCGAAACCCTGAAGGAAATAGGCAACGTTTCGGGCCGAAACCCTGAAGGAAATAGGTAACGTTTCGGGTCGAAACCCTTCTGGGTTTCGACCCGAAACGTTGCCTATTTCCTATGCTCCATAGATGCTGCTGCACCCGCTGAGTTTCCCCAGCATTTTTGTCTACCTACTGATTTAGGATGACCAGCCATGATCATATTGAATGGCAGTGCTGGCTCGAAGGGCCGATTGTCCTACTCCTGCACCTATGTTTCCATGATTCTATGTATCTAACTGCTGCGCATGGTGCTGCCTAGGAGATAAACCTCCATCTTCAAAGCAAATAGTTTAGTGATCGTGGTTCTGCAAAGTCCATTGGGCAGAAGAACATCTGAAGGACACAGACCTCCCTACAGCAACTGTCTAGCATCTACCATCTGCTCATGACTCCCCTGTCACAGGCTGTCAGATTCAATTTGACATGATTTAATTTACTACGATGCACCGTTTTGCTGATGTTCCTTCAAGTTGCCTCCAGGAGAATGGTTCATGAGATGTCTTGTGGGGCCAGACGGAGGAGACTCACGCTCCCCTCTCAGCCAGCGTCTCTCCAATTATCCTGACAGCATAGAAACGTAGGAACATAGAAAAATAGGTGCAGGAGCAGTCCATTCGGCCCTTCGAGCCAGCACCGCCATTCAATTCATGTATGATCATCCAAAATCACTAGTCTGAAGAAGGGTTTCGGCCCGAAACGTTGCCTATTTCCTTCGCTCCATAGATGCTGCTGCACCCGCTCCACGGAGTTTCTCCAGCATTTTTGTCTACATCCTAAATCAGTTCCTGCTTTTTCCCCATATCCCGTGATTCCTTTAGCCCTAAGAGCTAAATCGAACTCTCTGTTGAAAACAGTAGCCACAGTACATCCAGGAGCGGCGCTCGCTTGGCAGCCCCGCCAACAAGCTGTTTGTTTTTAGCCTGTGTGTTAAAGGTTTGTGTAAGTGTTCTCCAGTTTGTTTTATGTGGGGGGGGGGGGGAGTGGGGGGGGGGGGGGGGGGGGGGGGGGGGGGGGGGGGGGGGGGGGGGGGGGGGGAGGGGGAAACTTATTTTTCAGTTTCTTACCTTGCCGGAGAGGTGATTAATTTTCGGATTGCATACCCCGGTTGCTCTGCGGCCTACCATCGATGGAGCTGGAGCTGGAGATCTCCTTGGACTGACCTTGGGCCCCACCGCGGGGCTTGGACTTATAACCATATAACCATGACTTACATCAGAGTTGATCCCTTGTCTGGGATCGCTCCAACTGTGGCCTGCGGTCTTTACATCGGGAGAGGCCGTGGATGTCGGGAGGTTCCCGACGGACTGGCCAGGGTGTCAGCTTGCCCGATTGCAAGCACGTCGGAGTACGTCGGAGCTCGTGGATGTTCCGTAGCGGCTCGTAACGCTAACGGCAGGAAACGCGGTAACTCGTGACGTTTTTTTCAGCACCGCGAAAAATGTCCACCAGAACCTACGAGCGGCCATTACCGTAATTCTCCGAGTTCGAATCAGGGGAAACTCGGGAGAACTCTTGAATTACCTCGTACAGTGGGACAGCCCCTTAATTGGCATTGGTAAAATTGTAAATTGTCCCCAGTGTGTGTTGGGTGGTGTAGGTGCATGGGGATCGCTAGTTGGCGCGGAGCCCGTGGGCCAAAGGACCTGTCTCCATGCCGTATCTCTAAACTAAAATGAACTAAGGCACAAAAACAAAACAGTAATGAACAGGGACAGACAGAAGTCACCTCCAATCCCCAACGTCACATGTTGAGTGGGCTGCCAAGGACAAATGTTGGTTCTACGGTGCTGCCAACTCAAATAACCTCAGGTAAGAAAATCCCACAGCAGAATGTCAACACTTCTAATCAGATAAACACTGCACACTGTGGGGCTGTCACACTGTGCGGTATTAATATTTCAAGTGTTAATGCCTTTGGATAACATTAGTTGGAATGTGACTGGGAAGAGAGGAATGGTAAAAGATTGCCTGGTTCCTTGATCCAATTTCCCCTGCTCAATTAGTTTGTGGGTGACCCACCTCCATTTGCCCACTGAGGAGGTGGTGCAGCGGTAGAGTTGCTGCCTCACAGCGCCGGAGACCCGGGTTCGATCCCGACCACGGGTGCTGTCGGTACGGAGTTTGCACGTTCTCCCCCTGACCTGCGTTGGGTTTTATCCGAGATCTTCGGTTTCCTCCCACACTCCAAAGACGTGCAGTGTTGTAGGCTAAATTGGCTCGGTTTAAATGTAAATATTGTCCCTAGTGTGTGTGTGTGTGTGTAGGGTCGTGTTAGTGTGTGTGGACCGCTGGTCGGCGCAGACCCGGTGGGGCAAAGAACCCGTTTCCACGCTGTATCTCTAAACTAAAACTAAACTAAACTAAACTTCACATCTGAACTATTAATGTCAAATACAAATCTTGCCAAGATCGAGGTAAAATGCTTCAATATTTGACATTACTGAAGTCCAGACACACATTGATTTAAAATCTTTAACATGACATTGTTTGTAAGGACATGACATGTAACACTACATATATTTTGTGAGACTGAGGATATATTTAGGAAGCAGAGAAGATGGAATTGACCCAGTTTGCAGTTTTGAGACTTACAGATCAATGATGAATTATCCTTCTGCTATCTGTGTGTAGTTTTTTAACAGAATAACTGTGGTAAACCATGAGCTAACGTTTAAGTGTGTAACAATCACATACCATCTACTCATTTAGTGCCAATGTTTGGTGCTCCACAGAAGCTCAGATTCTGTCAATTCTGAATTAAATTGCTATATTTAAGAGGGAGTTAGCTATATTTAAGAGGGAGTTAGATGTTGCCCTTGTGGCTAAGGGGATCAGGGGGTATGGAGAGAAGGCAGGATACGGCATTTCGTTTGGACCTCTAGGGGTCCAAATGACAATTAAATTGACTCTTGACTCTCTTGACTCTTGACTCTTGATACTGAGTTGGATGATCAGCCATGATCATATTGAATGGCGGTGCAGGCTCGAAGGGCCGAATGGCCTACTCCTGCACCTAATTTCTATGTGTCTATGTTTCTAAATCATTCACAATAATTGAGGTGGGGGTGGAGATGGGGGGGGGGGTTTGCTGAGGATTTATAAGGCACTGCCAGACCACATTGTGAGCAGTATTGAAAGCTGGAGTAAATCATCGGGACAGGCAGCATCGCTGGAGAGGAGGAATAGACTATCTATGACTACCTTCGACTACATTTGACATGCCGACCTACCACGACCTAATTCGACTAACATTTTTTCCATGGCGATCTTTTTTTACTCGTGGGCATTTTTCAGTGTGTTGAAAAACACGCCGCGGCCTAGCTGAGGCCTCGAGTACGCGGGGACCACTCTCGAGCATGAAGGAGAGTTACAAAGACCTCCTAGGACCTCGTGTTGACCAAGCTGCGAGTATGAGTCGAGGGCAAACTCGCCAGAGTAGGTCGCCCAAGTGGGACAGCCTCTTAAGTTACCCCCGCAAAGTTACTCCAGCGTTTTGTGTCCATCTTCGGTTTAAACCAGCATCTGCAGTTCCTTCCTATGCATAATAAATAAATATATTGGAACACAAATGGACCTTGTCTCCCGCTGATAGTCAGCAGTAACTGGACACTGATGAAGTTCCATTGCTCCAGTAATGATCTGGCGTTAATAATCTGAAGACTGATTGTCATGGTTACACAATCATCTCTGGTTAACGAAGCAAAGGTTTTTACCTTTTATTTTATTTGTTAGCTCTCCACTTTTCCAGACAAGGCAAGTCAGAAGTGGTAAAGAGAGGAAGTCAGGCAGCTTCTGTAGAGCGAGAGACTGAATTATTGTCTCTGGTCAAAGATCATAATATTCACACATGTTGCCTGATGGCCCACCGAGTCCGCACCGATCAGCGATCCCCGCACACTAACACTGTCCTACATCCACTACGGACAATTTACACTTACACCAAGCCAATTAACCTACAAGCTTGTACGTCTTTGGAGTGTGGGAGGAAACTGAAGATCTCTAAGTAAACCCACGCAGGTCACGGGGAGAACGAACAAACTCCGTATAGACAGCGCCCGTAGTCGGGATCGAACCCGGGTCTCTGGCGCCACCCGAGTGGGCCTCTTCCGTGTGTACGATGGTTTGATGGTGAAGATAGACACAAAAAGCTGGAGTAACTCAGCGGGTCAGAGAGTCAGGGTCTGAAGAAAAGGAATAGGTGTTGTTTCGGGTCGAGACCCTACTTGAGACAACAGTAGTAGTATATTAATAGATACAATAACAACATTTAAGGGACATTTAGACAGGTACATGATTCGGAAATGTTCAGAGGGAAATGGGTCTAACATAGCCAAATTGGATTAATGGCCCTGTCCCACACTACGAGTTCATTCCAAGAGCTCTCCCGAGTTTAAAAAAAATCAAACTCGTAGTAAGCACGGAGAATGAACGTAGCGGGTACGTCGGAGCTCGGGGACGTCTCTTAGCGGCTCGTAACGCTAACGGCAGGTACTCGGGAAGACTCGCTAATGGCAGGTAAGCACGGGAAGACTCGTGAAGATTTTTCAACATGTTGGAAAATGTCCACGAGAGCCCCGAGTACTGACGAGCGGCCATTACCGTAAATCTCCGAGTTGGAATCAGGGCAAACTCGGGAGAGCTCTTGGAATGAACTCGTACCGTGGGCTTTTACATGGATGGGGCATGGACAAGTTAGAAAGAGAAGATTCTTTGCCTGCTGTATGATGCGATATTTTCTAATCAGTTTGCAAATTGTCGGTGAGCTTTTGCAACAATAAAAGCCAGCGTTTTCCAAATTAAGACCTTTGATGAAAACCAATCTCAGACAAAAGTTGGGAGGCAGAAGTTCGAAGATTGCTTCGTGTTGAAATAAGTCATTAACTGCAAGTGCCGAGATTCAAACCTGGTTATGGGGCTGCTTTAATAAACATGTTCCTTTTCACTTATCCATGAGATTGTATCAGTTCTGGTCAGCGTCACTTCATTATAGTAGATCATTTACTCATGCAAATTGCAGACTTCCTGCTATTGAAAGTAATTTAGGCAAATCTCTGTCTGCATTTACAACAGTTCAATTATGAAACTCATTTCCAATTAACATAAAATTATGTGGAAATGTTTTAAAATAAGCTAAAACTATTTCAGACATCATTTCGGACTTTTTTTCTTTCTCAAAGTACATGCCTATTATTCTTTGTACTTTTTACAGTGTGTGCGGCTTCAGATGCCTTTATTGTCATGAACTAATTCAGCAAACTCATGTTCAATTATCTAAAAGAAAAAATTGAAATTCTTTCCTTCTAATAACTTGCCTGGATATTGCTGTGGTAATGGCATTGAACCTGTTCCCATTCAGTCGGCACCCTGAGAAACTCACAGACACTCAAAGAAATGTTTTTCCCAATGTTTTCAAAAACCCATGCAATCAACATTTGCACAGCGGGACACCAACGTTGGAATGGCTGAAGGCACAGCTTCGGAATTAAAGAATGCACCTGGAGGATGGAGATGAGGAGGGATTTCTTTAGTCAGAGGGTGGTGAATCTGTGGAATTCATTGCCACAGAAGGCTGTGGAGGTCAAGTCAATGGATATTTTTAATGCAGGGATTGCTAGATTGTTGATTAGTACGGGGTTATGGGGAGAAGGCTGGAGAATGGGGTTGAGAGGGAGAGATATAGATCGACTATGGTTGAATGGCGGAGTAGACTTGATGGGCCGAATGGCCTAATTGTCCTCCTATCACTTATGAACTGGCTGTCTCAGGATTGTCCCGGCAGCTCAGTCTTCCTCTTCAGAAGGGAGGCTCATTCTCTCATTGTCTGTGGGCAGTGAGGAGGCGCTGGGAGTCTTAGGCCCAGCCTGGCTGCTCAGTCTAGAACTTAACCTCAAAGCTAAGGAACTGGCCATCTCAGGCTTGTCCCAGCATCTCAGACATGGCAACAAAGGGGAGGGAAGGACTCCAGTTCCTCTCACCCACCTCCTCCAAGTGGCTGGACATGCCTCAGTTTAGGGTTGACAAAGTATAGGTGACATGATCCAATCCTGGCTAATTGGATGTGCAGGAAGGAACAGCAGATCACCCACGATAGACACAAAAAGCTGGAGTAACTCAGCGGGTCAGACAGCATCTCCAGTGAGAAGGAATAGGTGATATTTCGGGTCAAGGCCTTTCTTCAGCAGTTCCTTCCCACACATGATTTTGCAATAGTCTGTGGACAATGTACCGTTATATTCCATTGGAATACAAGCCCGGAGACTGATCTTGCTTAACTGGAGGCTTACCTGTCCCCCGTCACACGCCCGCTGGATCAAGGAGGTGCTCTACAACTTAAAGCTTGAAAAACTTAGGTTCTCTCTCAAAGGCTCCACCAAGACATTCCCAGATACATGGAACCCTTTCCTGGAACTTGTTAACTCTCTCAACTTGTTTCCGGACTCGGAAGAGGACTGAGTGCCCTCTGTCACTGCTCTGTCTTATTGCAGCTGCTATCCCCACAAACCCCCCCCCCTCCCCTCTCCCTCCCCACATTTTTTTCCCGTTTAGTTTATCTTATCGTATTTGTGTGGATGTGTACGTATGTGAGTGTTGTTTGTCCATGTTTGGTTCGGGTGGCGAGGGTGGGGAAGGGTAAGGGTTTTGAGGGTCGTTTACATACTGTTGTACAATTATGTCCTGACTATCACTGTTTGTTATCATTGGATGTATGCAAAAAAAAAAAAAAAAAAAAAAAAAAAAAATTCCATTGGAATACAAGCCCGGAGTTTTGTGTTTATCTTCCGAACACCTTCATTCCCAATTTATTTTGAGGCGTCCCATCATCCAGCTGCCTGGAGCACTGCAAAGTGTGAATATATGCACGTCTTCCTAATTAAACTCCAGGGGACTTTTTTCTTTTAATTTTGATCACCGAATTTGGACACTTCTGGCAAGACCAACATTGAACATCCATCCCTAATTGGCCGTGTGCTGAGACAGCGAAAACCAACCACAGTTACATATAGTGTTTAAGAAGGAACTGCAGATGCTGGAAAATCGGAGGGACACAAAAAAGCTGGAGAAACTCAGCGGGTGCAGCAACATCTATGGAGCGAAGGAAATAGGCAACGTTTCGGGCCGAAACCCTGAAGGAAATAGGCAACGTTTCGGGCCGAAACCCTGAAGGAAATAGGCAACGTTTCGGGCCGAAACCCTGAAGGAAATAGGCAACGTTTCGGGCCGAAACCCTGAAGGAAATAGGCAACGTTTCGGGCCGAAACCCTGAAGGAAATAGGCAACGTTTCGGGCCGAAACCCTGAAGGAAATAGGCAACGTTTCGGGCCGAAACCCTTACGGGTTTTGGCCCGAAACGTTGCCTATTTCCTTCGCTCCATAGATGCTGCTGCACCCGCTGAGTTTCCACAGTTACATATAGTTCCTTCCTCCTTAGTTCGGTTTAGTGTAGAGATACAGCGCGGAAACAGGCCCACCGAGTCCGCGCCGACCAGCGATCCCCGCACACACAAACACTATCCTACACACACTTTGGGCAATTTACACTTATACCCAAGCCAGGGGCCACACAGTTTAAGACTAAGGGGTAAGCCATTTAGAACGGAAGATGAGGAACCACTTTTTCACACAGTGAGTTGTGAGTCTTTGGAATTCTCTGCCTCAGAGGGCGGTGGAGGCCGGTTCTCCGGATACTTTCAAGGGAGAGCTAGATAGGGCTCGTAGAGATAGCGGAGTCAGGGTATATGGGGAGAAGGCAGGAACGGGGTACTGATTGGGGATGATCAGCCATGATCACATTGAATGGCGGTGCTGGCTCGAAGGGCTGAATGGCCTACTCCTGCACCTATTGTCTATTGTCTGATTAACCTACTAACCTGTACGTCTTTGGAGTGTGGGAGGAAACCGAAGATCTTGGAGAAAAGGTGTGGCCAGGATGGTGTGGGTCCTTGATGATGCTGCCAGCCTTTTTGAGGCACCGACTGCGATAGATCCCCTCAATGGTAGGGAGCTCAGAGCCGATGATGGACTGGGCAGTGCTTACAACTTTTTGCAGTATTTTCCGCTCCTGGGCGCTCCAGTTGCCGAACCAAGCCACGATATTACTAAAAGTCCTTTTTTTTTTTTTTTTTTTTTTTTGCAAAGAAAATAATCTGCATTCCATTCACTGCCTTGAATTTCAATTCCTCCTCAGCCATGGTTTGAATGTGGACTCATGTGGCTGAGGTAATGGTTCAGAATCCAATTGACACAAACATTAGACTGCTCCATTCATCGAAGACAACCTCAGTGACAATGAATTCAGATAAGTCCGCAGCACCGTAATGCTAACGCCTAACCCAGCAGAACAAGTAAGCAAGGATGATAGAGTCACCTTTGCTGTAAAAAATAGCCACTGAATATTAACATGGTGGACAGGTTTAAAGGATTACGGTGAGCAAAGTGAAATGAGTGATACAAAAGAAAGCTCTATTATTTTGACATTCCTCCCGTTATTTTATTACAGATATTAACCTCCTTATTTTTACATAGGTCACGTCCTACAACAGTGAAGGCGGACACTAGCCAGTAAACACACTTCCTGAAAGTCCGCTCATTAATGTAATTAACAGATTAGATTAGATTAGATTCCTTTATTTGTCATTCAGACCTTTCGGTCTGAACAAAATGTTGTTGCCTGCAGCCATACATATAATGATAAATAACAAAACACACAATAAACAAATTAACATCCACCACAGTGAGTTCACCAGGCACCTCCTCACTGCGATGGAGGCAAAAGTCTTAAGTTACTGTCTCTTCCCTCCTCATTCCCCCTCTGTGCTAAGCTGATGATTTTCGCCCTTGGGATACTAACATGGGAGAGACTCGGAATATTCCGATGCTCCTTACATCCGAATAAGTAGGCAAAAATGCTGGAGAAACTCAGCGGGTGAGGCAGCATCTATGGAGCAACATTTCGGGTCGAGACCCTTCTTCACCCTTCTCCGTAGATGCCGTCCGTTACTGCAGAATTTTGTGTCTATCTTTGGCAGAAGGGCTTGTTTCCGCTCTGTATCTCAAAGTAGTGTTTAGTTTAGTTTAGTTTAATTTAGACGTACAGCATGGAAACAGGCTTGTCGGCCCACCTAGTCCCCGCGGACTAGTGATCCCAGCCCCTGCCCCACTTTCATGACCTCATTGGCGACCTCTGCCGAGTTTGCCCTTGGCAGCATGGTCACCACGAGGTCGTACGAGGTCTTCGTAACTCTTCCCCGTGTTCGTGAGTGGTCCCCGCCCGCGTACTCGTGGCCCCAAGTAGGCCGCGGCGTTTTTTTCCAGCCTGATCAAAAATGTCCACGAGTAAATAGAAAGGTCGGCATGGAAAAAATGGATACTTTTTACTCGTAGGTAGGTCGTAGTTAGATGGTAGTAGGTCGCGATGAGAGTCGTAGGTGGAGGTAGGTCGGTAACTGTCCCGATAAAAAATGCAAACATGACGTTATTTTATCATGTGATCATTCTCCACTCGTAGCTAGTTGTAGTTGGTCATGGGTGTGAAAGACTGAGGTCGTAGGAGGTCGTAGACAAAGTCGTAGGAGTTATTTTACTTTGGGAGTTAACACGACCTTGACATTTTTTTCAACTGGTCTATGGTCTTCTGAAGTCGTGGATTAGGTCATCCAAGTGGGACAGCCCCTTCACACTATCCTATACACACTAGAGACAATTTACTATAATATCAAGCCAATTAACCTACAAACCTGCACGTCTTTGGAGCGTCGGAGGGAACCAGAGATCTCAGAGAAAACCCACGCAGTCGTAGGGAGAACGTACAAAGAGAAAACCCACGCAGTCGTAGGGAGAACGTACAAACTCCGTACAGACAGCACCCATAGTCAGGATCGAACCCGGGTCTCTGCCGCTGTAAGGCAGCGACTCTACCGCTGCGCCACCGTGACGCCCTAAAGTCTAAAGAAGGCTTCAGATTATTGAGATGTTTAGGACTACTGCATTTCCAGAGTGGATTACAAGCAGAATGTGTTACATCTGAACAAGATCAGCACTATTTTATATCTGATGATCGTGATCATGTCTTTGTGTGAAGTTCTGGATGGGGCGTGGGAATCTGAAGGGGGGGGGTGGGGGATGAGGTGGGAGAAAACATAAAACTGGAAACAGAAATGAGAAATAGAATAAGCAGAGTAAATAGGCAGCGGACACAGGGAGCCAGGGAACAAATAGGGTCGGAATATGTATCAATGTTAAAAAGGCCACATCTAAATGCAGGCTGCATTCACAGAGAGACAGATGATTTAAGGAGTAGGATTTCATGGTTGCTGTTTAAATATACAGTCGCTGCAATGTCACCAGAGCGGGGAATGAAATATTCTAAGGGCGGTCAGGGTGGCGCAGCGGTAAAGAGTTGCTGCCTTACTACAGGCGCGCTGTCTGTACGGAGTTTGCACGTTCTCCCCGTGACCTGCGTGGGTTTTCTCCGAGATCTTCGGTTTCCTCCCACACTCCAAAGACGTACAGGATTGTAGGTTAATTGGCTCAGTAAATTGTCCCTAGCGGGTGTGGGATAGGGTGTTGACCTTGTGGGCCGAAAAGGGCCTGTTTCCGCGCTGTATCTCTAAAGTAAACTAAAAGACAGGCGTAAAAGGGGCAAGGGGGCAAGATGTTGGTGTTCCTGAGTGCAGCAGCTCCATTGAAGCCTGCCGTGAACCGGGCAACAATACGGGCGAAAGCGACGTCGGGCAGCACAGTGGCGCAGCGGTAAATCACCCCGTACAAAGCGAGATTTCGGAGAGGATGAGAAATTAGGGAACAGTTGGGCCTGACGTTGTAATTGGGAAAAGGATGGATGTGACATCAGAACACACAGAAAATAATAATAGCATTGAGCAGGTTCAACGTGGATTTATGAAAGGGGCACTGAATTTGACTCATTTATTGGATTTCGTTGAGGATATATGTGCTACGTTGACTTGTGGTTGATAGTAAATCACACTGAAGGGTATATTGAGGACAGAACAAGCCACGGAAAGCATTTAGAGAAGCAATGTGTGACAAACAGCCTATTAGTTCCTTCAAGATACAAAAACACCACAGGACAAGGGCTCGATCAGAGACAGACACAACATGCTGGAGTAACTCAGCGGGACAGGCAGCGTCTCTGGAGAGAAGGAATGGGTGATGCTATGGGTCGAGACCCTTCTTCAGCATAGATCCACAATGCTGGTGATAAGATTCTACAGAGGAATTATAGGAAGGATGTCAACAAAATAGAGAGAGTACAGAGGAGATTTACTAGAATGTACGAAACTTATAAAATTCTTAAGGGGTTGGACAGGCTAGATGCAGGAAGTTTGTTCCTGATGTTAGGGAAGTCCAGGACAAGGGGTCACAGCTTAAGGATAAGGGGGAAATCCTTTAAAACCGAGATGAGAAGAACTTTTTTCACACAGAGAGTGGTGAATCTCTGGAACTCTCTGCCACAGAGGGTAGTTGAGGCCACAGTTCATTGGCTATATTTAAGAGGGAGTTAGATGTGGACCTTGTGGCTAAGGGGATCAGGGGATATGGAGAGAAGGCAGGTACGGGATACTGAGTTGGATGATCAGCCATGATCATATTGAATGGCGGTGCAGGCTCGAAGGGCCGAATGGCCTACTCCTGCACCTAATTTCTATGTTTCTATGTTTCTATGTTGCCTGGGTTTCAGCAACTGAAAGGTTGAACAAGTTGGGGCTTTATTCTTTGGAGCGCAGAAGGTTAAGGGGGGACTTGATAGAGGTCTTTAAAATGATGAGAGGGATAGACAGAGTTGACGTGGATAAGCTTTTCCCACTGAGAGTAGGGAAGATTCAAACAAGGGGACATGACTTGAGAATTAAGGGACAGAGGTTTAGGGGTAACATGAGGGGGAACATCTTTACTCAGAGAGTGGTAGCTGTGTGGAATGAGCTTCCAGTGAATGTGGTGGAGGCAGGTTCGATTTTATTATTTAAAAATAAATTGGATAGTTATATGGATGGGAAAGGAATGGAGGGTTATGGTCTGAGTGCAGGTAGATGGGACTAGGGGAGAATATGTGTTCGGCACGGACTATCAGCACGGACTAGAAGGGCTGAGATGGCCTGTTTCCGTGCTGTAATTGTTATATGGTTAGAGAGGGTTGATCAGCAAGGTTAGAGCATGTCGATACAAAGTACACTGCAAAGAAGGGTCTTGTTTCAACCCGAAACGTCACCCATTCCTTCTCTCCAGAGATGCTGCCTGTCCCGCTGAGTTACTCCAGCTTTTTGTGTCTATCTTCGCTTTAAACCAGCATCTGCAGTTCCTTCCTACACATGGAACAATGAACAGTGGAAACTGGAATGTTGAGCCAAACTCAAAGTGCTGGAGGAACTCTACGGGGCAAGCAGCACCTGTGATTGGCCCAAATATTACCTTTATTCCCATTGAATTAGGTAATATTCCAGTACCCAGTGAGATTTGATTACCAGATATACATAAACAAGCCCTTTTCAGACTAACAAGCATTGAATAGTCAAGGAATGGAAGGACCTATTCCTTCTCTCCAGAGATGCTGTCTGACCCGTCAAGTTAGCAAAAACGGGAAAGCAGACTATTATATAAATGGTGGCCGATTGGGAAAGGGGGAGATGCAGCGAGACCTGGGTGTCATGGTACACCAGTCATTGAAGGTAGGCATGCAGGTGCAGCAGGCAGTAAAGAAAGCGAATGGTATGTTAGCTTTCATTGCAAAAGGATTTGAGTATAGGAGCAGGGAGGTTCCACTGCAGTTGTACAGGGTCTTGGTGAGACCACACCTGGAGTATTGCGTACAGTTTTGGTCTCCAAACCTGAGGAAGGACATTATTGCCATAGAGGGAGTGCAGAGACGGTTCACCAGACTGATTCCTGGGATGTCAGGACTGTCTTATGAAGAAAGACTGGATAGACTTGGTTTATACTCTCTAGAATTTAGGAGATTGAGAGGGGATCTTATAGAAACTTACAAAATTCTTAAGGGGTTGGACAGGCTAGATGCAGGAAGATTGTTCCCGATGTTGGGGAAGTCAAGGACAAGGGGTCACAGCTTAAGGATAAGGGGGAAATCCTTTAAAACCGAGATGAGAAGAACTTTTTTCACACAGAGAGTGGTGAATCTCTGGAACTCTCTGCCACAGAGGGTAGTTGAGGCCACAGTTCATTGGCTATATTTAAGAGGGAGTTAGATGTGGCCCTTGTGGCTAAGGGGATCAGGGGGTATGGAGAGAAGGCAGGTATGGGATACTGAGTTGGATGATCAGCCATGATCATATTGAATGGCGGTGCAGGCTCGAAGGGCCGAATGGCCTACTCCTGCACCTAATTTCTATGTTTCTATGTTACTCCAGCTTTGTGTGTGTGTGTCTTTGAATTAAACCAGCATCTGCAGTTCCTTCCTACACAGGGCATAGTAGATAGATACAAAATGCTGGAGTAACTCAGCGGGACATGCGGCATCCCACTGGCTCCGTCTCTTCCCTTCGCCTCCCGCCCCCACTCCCCCCACCCTCACATCAGTCTGAAGGGTTTCGGCCCGAAACGTTGCCTATTTCCTTCGCTCCATAGATGCTGCTGCACCCGCTGAGTTTCTCCAGCATTTTTGTCTACCTTCGATTTTCCAGCATCTGCAGTTCCTTCTTAAATATAATAAATACTAAGTCCGTGTCAACCACCAACAACCCATTTATAGTGAAAGCAGGAACTTAAACTGATACCAACCAGACCGCAATCATTTAAAAAAAAAAAAGCAAATAGCCATTCCGTTGTTAAAATGAATAAATGTAAATACCCGATCATTTTATTGTAGGTAAACAGACCCTTCTTACTAGATTTATTTACCCGGGTGAATGGTGCGACCAGCAGCAGCTTGGACCATACACTACTGAGAGTACAGAGCTAATTTTTCAATTTCTGTAAATGTATCCAAGTAGATTGCCTTACTGAATAATTACTCTGTTCCAGATGGTATTTTTCATCACTAATGTCTCAACAAACAAGAAATAAGAGTCCTTTTAATATTGGTATTACTCAGTGACTGTGGGGAATGTGGGCCCAATCTGTCCAGCTTCTCCGAGGTTGGAGAGAATCGAAGGCACTTTTCTGCAACTTTCCCCCTTTTAACTTTCCTTATTCCCTCAATAATCCCTCAATGGCTTCCCGGGATTGCCGTTTGCTTTCTCACACGCTTTTATCACAGTGGCGCAGCGCAGTGCAGTTGCGGAAAACCCGGGGGGGGGGCAGAGGGGACACGTCCCCCCCATGTTTTGATAGCGAGTTCCGCCCTTGGCGCAGCGGTACAGCGGTCTGATCCTGACTACTGGGGTGCTGCCTTCGCGGAGTTTCTGTACGTTCTCCCCGTGACCTGCGTGGGTTTTCTCCGGGTGCTCCGGTTCCCTCCCACACTCCCAAAGACGTGCAGGTTTGTAAGTTTAAGAAGGAACTGCAGATGCTGGAAAAATCGAAGGAAGACAAAAATGCCATAGAAACTCAGCGGGTGAGGCGGCATCTGTGGAGCAAAGGAAATAGGCGACGTTTCGGGTCGAGAGTGTGAAAGTGATTGTGAGTTTGTGTAAGTGTGTTTGAGTGTGCGAGTTTGTGTGTGCATGAGTTTCAGTTTGTGTCTGTGTGCACGTGTTTGTGTGTTTGTACGTGTGTGTGTGTGTGCGTGTGCGTGTGTTTGAGTTTGTGTGCCTTGTATGTGCGTTAGTGTGTGTGCATGTGCGTACACGTGTGCTTGTGTGTGTGTGTGTGTGTGTGCATGTGCACGTGTGTGCTGTGTGTGTGTGTGTGTGTGCATGTGTGTGTGTGTGTGTGTGTGCATGTGCGTACACATGTGCTTTGTGTGTGTGTGTGTGTGTGTGTGTGCATGTGTGTGTGTGTGTGTGTGTGTGTGGCATGTGCGTACACGTGTGCTGTGTGTGTGTGTGTGCATGTGCGCACACGTGTGCTGTGGAGTGTGTGTGTGTGTGCATGTGTGTGTGTGTGTGTGTGTGTGTGTGTGCATGTGCGTACACGTGTGCTTGTGTGTGTGTACGTGTGTGTGCGTGTGTGCATGTGAGAGAGGAAGGGATTAAACGCCCAGGGTACTACCCATTACAGATTATTGTGGAGCACACAATCGCAGCTCCTGTGGGGAACGACACTATAGTCTTCACCAAAGGATTTGGATAGATTCTTCATAAGAAGAGAGCTGGTCGGTCGTGGAAAATTGAGAAGAAATCTGAAGACACACACAAAATGCTGGAGTAACTCAGCGAGACAGGCAGCATCTCTGGGGAGAAGGAATGGGTGACGTTTCGGGTTGAGAACCTTCTTCAGACTGTCAATCTTTGCACCTTGGCCTTCCTTCTTCTGTACTAAGTTTAGTTTAGTTTAATTCAGTTTCGTTTCGTTTAGAGATACAGCACGGAAACAGGCCCTTCGGCCCACCGAGTCCACACTGACCAGCGATCCCCGCACACTAACACTAGTCCTACGCCCACTAGGGACAATTTTACATTTAAACCAAGCCAATTAACCTACAAACCTGTACGTCTTTGGAGTGTGGGAGGAAACCGAAGATCTCGGCGAAAACCCACGCAGAGATGTGTAAAGGGTACAGTTATTTACTGATCGTCCTAGCCGATGGAGTTAGAGCCATTTCTCCAGCAGCCTCCCCTTCCATTACAAAACTCCACTCAGCTCTCTCACAAATAATACTGCAACTGACGAGATATGAATATGGCTGACAGATGTTCAGTGCTGTACTCTTAATAAGTAAATATTAGTTCACATGTGGCATTGACAGTGCTGTAACAATCCAAATGAGATCATAAATCAAAAGGTCCTTCGAGGTATTGTGTGGAAAAAAAAATCACCGATTCAATTGTCTGCAAATTTTCCATAAGGTATCTGCATTTCAATTAGAAACAGGTTTCCGTTCTGTCAAGAAGTACCTCGATTAAACAGGCTGAGGGTTTGAGTCGAAGTTTCTCAACTTAAATGAATGTTCACAAACGTGTGAGATATTGTCTCAGTCCACCTAAACCTGCCTGATTCAGATTCAGATTCAGATTCAGATTCAGATTCAGATTCAATTTTAATTGTCATTGTCAGTGTACAGTACAGAGACAACGAAATGCATTTAGCATCTCCCTGGAAGAGCGACATAGCAAACGATTTGAATAAATAATAATAAATGTCGGGGGGGGGGGGGGGTGATTGGCAGTCACCGAGGTACATTGTTGAGTAGAGTGACAGCCGCCGGGAAGAAGCTGTTCCTCGATCTGCTGGTTCGGCAACGGAGAGACCTGTAGCGCCTCCCGGATGGTAGGAGGGTAAACAGTCCATGGTTGGGGTGAGAGCAGTCCTTGGCGATGCTGAGCGCCCTCCGCAGACAGCGCTAGCTTTGGACAGACTCAATGGAGGGGAGCGAGGAACCGGTGATGCGTTGGGCAATTTTCACCACTCTCTGCAATGCCTTCCGGTCGGAGGCAGAGCAGTTGCCATACCATACTGTGATGCAGTTGGTAAGGATGCTCTCGATGGTGCAGCGGTAGAAGTTCACCAGGATCTGAGGAGGAAGGGAGGAAGCCAAAGATCTCGGAGAAAACCCACGTTAGTCACAAGAAGAATGTACAAACTCCGTACAGACAGCACCCGTGGTCGGGATCGAACCCGGGTCTCTAGCGCTGCGAGCGCTGTAAGGCAGCAACTCTACCGCTGCGCCACTCTGCCGCCATAGATGATTACAAATACCCTGATGCCTAACGTGACAGTGGAAGAAAAGGGGCTGTCGTGCAGCCCAATCGACAAAGAAATTCCAAGCGGGCAACGCAATTGAAACTGTCACCGTTGAACGAGGAGACCATGATCGGCCGATTAAACATCTCCACTTCAAGCAAAGTGGGACCATCTACAATGCAACTGCGGGACGGATTGCAGGCAGACAGAGACCCGGGCCTCTGCCAACTTCTTCCCTTCAGTGGAGAGTGGAGAGTGAGTGGTGAGCTTCGGTGAAGACCTGGCCAGAAATGAGATAACAGGGCACTGTGCCAAGACAGGCAGCAGTTGGCACGTCCTGAAATCATCTCCTCCAGTCTCCAAGGTCATTAACGTTAATAAAAAAAAAAAGGACGAAATGCAAATAGAACACCATTAATTAAAAATTCCTGAACACATTTTTCACACAAAGGGTGGTGGGTGTATGGATCTCCATCTATAAACCCACCACTATCATCATCTATTCCTTCACTCCATAGATGCTGCCTCACCTGCTGAGTTTCTCCAGCATTTTTTATCTACCTTCCCTTCTTAATAGATGTTCCTGCCATCTCAACTAAATTTGGGCAGCACGATGGTGATACATGTAGAGCTACTGCCTCACATCGCTGGAGACCCAGGTTCAATCCTGACCACGGGTGCTTGTCTTTACGGAGTTTGCACGATCCCCCCGTTCTCTGAGATCTTCGGTTTCCTCCCAAGCCCCAAAGTCCTCCAGGTTTGCAGGTTAATTGGTTTGGTGTAAATGTAAGTTGTCTCTATGTGTGTGTGTGTGTGTGTGTCGGGGAGTGCAGGGAACGCTGGTCGGCACGTCCTCGATGGGCTGAAGGGCCTATTTCATCTCTAAAAACTAAAAACTTAAAGAAACTAAAAACTCAAAGCAGACAAATAAAATGCAGCCCTGATGAAACAGGAGAAAAATGGCTGCAGCTGCGAGAACGATCGTAAAATTACCATGATGATTCAGTTTTATGGGTACGAATCACTGTTTATAGCTGGAAAACGAACAAAAAGAAATACTTCACTGTTACTTGCCATATCTTTGTCAACTTGACAAATATTGTCATTTCATTTTACTGTCGTGATTAACCTTTTAAATGCCTCGTGCATCGCAATAGGGCGGCACTGTAAGTTGCTGCCTTACAGCACCAGAGACCCGGGTTTGATCTCGACTACTGGTGCTGTCTGTGTGGAGTTTGTACGTTCTCCCCGTGGCCTGCGTGGGCTTTCTCCAGGAGCTCCGGTTTCCTCCCGCACTCCAAAGACGTACAGGTTTGAAGTAAAAGTGGTAAATTGTCCCTAGTGTGTGTAGGATAGCGTTAGTGACCACAAAGACCCACACACCATCCTGGCCACACACTCATCTCCCTGCTACATTCAGGTAGAAGGTACAGGAGCCTGAAGACTGCAACGTCCAGGTTCAGGAATAGCTACTTCCCCACAGCCATCAGGCTATTAAACTCGGCTCGGACAAAACTTTGAACATTAATAACCCATTATCTGCTATTTGCACTTCATCAGTTTATTTATTCATGTGTGTATATATTTATATAATGGTATATGGACACACTGATCTGTTCTGTATTCACGCCTACTATGTTCTGTTGTGCTGAAGCAAAGCAAGAATTTCATTGTCCTATCAGGGACACATGACAATAAACCCTCTTGAAGCTTGACCTTGAAGCTGGTGTGTGGGGATCGCTGGTCGGCATCGACTCGGTGGGCCAATGGGCCTGTTTACGTACTGTATCTCGAAACTAAACTAAACTAAAGACAATGATTGGCTTAAGTCCTCCCTCCACCACCTCCAGTTTAAATTCCATTTGGAATATTTTGGAGGACCAAGAACCAAGAACCAGGAATTCCATCTCCAATGCTTTTTCTAGTAGAAATGAAGCAGTGGAGAACAGGAAAGGCTTGGGTGGTGAGATGGAAGAGCCGAGATATTTGACACAGCTCGTTAAGGTAAGTTGTTACCCCTTGCCTCAGAATTGGCTGAAGTGAATGTGGGTGGGTGGAGAGAAGTTCCCAGCATCTGCAGTTCCTTCTTTAACACTGAGTAATCAAGATTCAAGATCAAGATTCAATTTAATTGTCATTTGGACCCCTTGAGGTCCAAACGAAATGCTGTTTCTGCAGCGATACATTACAAACAAATAGACCCCAGACACAACATAATTTACATCAACATCCATCACATCGCTGTGATGGAAGGCCAAAAAAACTTATCTCTCCACTGCACTCTCCCCCCCCTCCATGTCAGAGTCAAAGTCAAAGCCCCCGGCTGGCGATGGCGATTGTCCCGCGGCCATTAAAGCCACGCCGGGTGGTGCGAGGTCGCACACCGGGTCTTGGTGTTGGAGCCCCCGGCGTGCGCTCGCAGAGTCCCGCGGCCATTCCAAGCCGCGCGGGGCGGTGCTGTGAGGCCCCGCTCCAGGAGCTCTTCGACCCCGCAACTCGGGCGGGAGAAGTCGCCGTTGCGGGAGCCCTGAAAAGTGGTCTCCCTCCAGGGACCCGCGGGCTCCCGGTGCCGCCGTCCGCCAGACCCGCAGTTGCAGCCTCCGAATCTCCGGAGGTCGGGCCGCAGCAGCAGCAGCGCTCCTCCACCGCTCCACCCGCTCCGGACTCGGCCAGCTCCGCGACGGTGACGGTGAGTCGTCGGCACCAGAGTCCCCGGTCTTCTCCTGTTGGAGGCCGCTCCTCGTTGCAGCCTCAACGACAACGGAGACCCAACAAAGAAAAGGTCGGGTCTCCAGTGCAGGGAGAGATTTAAAAGTTACCCCCTCCCTCTTGTTGTCTTTACAGTCATTTGGCATCAATACCTTAATCGTTTAAATAATATATATTTACCCCAGACTTTTGCTATATCTTCTTAGACATACTTCAGCAGTATCCTACTCCCCAGCCACCTTTCAGTTAGAGAGGCTGTTTCACACTGCTCTATATTTATGAATTCTCCAGCCTTTTGCTTCTGTTTTGAATGCTTTATACACAGTGTTCACTCTAATTATTTGCTACATTGACTCTTATCCTTTTTCCTAGTTTTCTCATTTAACTTTCTCGCGCTCCGTGCAATCCATTTCTATAAAACTTCGACAACCAAGATGCTTCAAGTGGAACCAATCAGCTGTGGCTAGTTGAAAATTAGGAAGTCCCCATGTGTCTATGTGAGATGTACTCTTAGTCATTTAGCATTAGCTACACTGGCTCTTACTAAGATCATAAGTGGTAATAAAGTCTCTTGACTTGACATGACTTGGTAGGACTAGAATTCGGCCATTCGGCCCATCAAGTTGAGGTATATTTTATCTTGTGGAGGTGTACAAAATCATGAGAGGAATAGATCGGGTAGATGCACAGAGAGTGGTGAATCTGTGGAATTCTCTGCCACAGAAGGTAGTTGAGGCCACACAGTTCATTGGCTATATTTAAGAGGGAGTTAGATGTGGCCCTTGTGGCTAAAGGGATCAGGGGGTATGATGAGAAGGCAGGTACGGGATACTGAGTTGGATGATCAGCCATGATCATATTGAATGGTGTGCAGGCTCGAAGGGCCGAATGGCCTACTCCTGCACCTATTTTCTATGTATTTATGTTTCTATGTATCTCTTGCCCAGAGTAGGGGAATCGAGGAGCTGAGGACATGGGTTTAAGGTTAAGGGGAAAAGATTTAATAGGAATCTGAGGGGTAACTTTTTCACACAATGGGTGGTGGGTGTATGGAACAAGCTGCCAGAGGAGGTAGTTGAGGCAGGGACTATCTCCTCTTCCTATCTCCTTTCTCCTCCCTGCCCCCCCCCTCCTCCCACCCTACGTCAGTCTGAAGAAGGGTTTTGGCCCGAAACGTTGCCTATTTCCTTCGCTCCATAGATGCTGCTGCACCCGCTGAGTTTCTCCAGCATTTTTGTCTACTTCCCAGCATTTCAGAAACAGTTGGACAGGTACATGGATAGGACAGGTTTGGAGGGATATGGACCAAGCACAGCTGGTGGGACTAGTGTAGTTGGGACATGTTGGCCAGGTGTGGGCGAGTTGGGCCGAAGGGCCTGTTTCCACACTGTATCACTCTAAGACTCTATAACTCAAAGTCTACTCCGCCATTCAATCATGGCTGATCTATCTCTCCCTCCTAACCCCATTCTCCAGCCTTCTCCCCATAACCTCTGACAAATTTTCCGTACTAATCAAGAATCTATCTATCTCTACCTTAAATCTATCCACTGACTTGTGGTCTCCACAGCCGTCTGTGGCAAAGAATTCCACAGATTCACCACCCTCTGACTAAAGAAATTCCGCCTCATCTCCTTCCTAACAAAAAAAATCCTTTAGTTCAGAGGCTACGACCTGCACCGGGAGATCAGATAGTTCCAGGCGGACTGAGCGGAGGTGTTCAACAAAATGATCGCCCGTTCAAATGGACTTACTTTGCTCAAATGCTAATCCCAGATCTTATCCTCACAAGGAGGGAGAAAAGATAATCAGATTGAAGTCAAGACTTTGTCAGGCAGCTGAAAAGTTATTTGAGTTGCGATCGATGACTATTTGGGTGTAATTTGTAACATTGGCAACTTGCAGTGCAACCCAGTAATTGTAATTGAATTCCCAATTATCTATTTGGACTTTAATTGGAATTGCAATGATAGTTTTCAATGTGTAACTCTGAGGGGCGACCTCATTGAAACTTACCGAATAGCAAAAGGCTTGGATAGAGTGGATGTGGAGAGGATGTTTCCACTGGTGGGAGAGTCCAGGACTAGAGGTCACAGACTCAGAATTAAAGGACGTTCCTTTACATAGAAACATAGACAATAGGTGCAGGAGTAGGCCATTCGGCCTTTTGAGCCTGCACCGCCATTCAATATGATCATGGCTGATCATCCAACTCAGTATCCCGTACCTGCCTTCTCTCCATACCCTCTGATCCCTTTAGCCACAAGGGCCACATCTAACTCCCTCTTAAATATAGCCAATGAACTGGCCTCGACTACCCTTTGCGGCAGAGAGTTCCAGAGATTCACCACTCCCTGTGTGAAAAAAGTTCTTCTCATCTCAGTTTTAAAGGATTTCCCCCTTATCCTTAAGCTGTGACCCCTTGTCCTGGACTTCCCCAACATCGGGAGCAATCTTCCTGCATCTAGCCTGTCCAACCCCTTAAGAATTTTGTAAGTAAGTAAGAAGGAGAAGAGGAGGGATTTCTTTAGTCAGAGGGTGGTGAATCTGTGGGACTCCTTGCCACAGAAGGCTGTGGAGGCCAAGTCAGTGGATATATTTAAGGCAGAGATAGATAGATTCTTGATTAGTACGGGTGTCAGTTATGGGGAGAAGTCAGGAGAATACGGTGGGTGGGAGATTGCAACCTTCATGTGGTCCGCCCCGTTTCAACTAATGCAATCAACCCGACGTGCACGAACAAGATCAAATAGAACTGAAGAAGGGTTTCGACCCGAAACGTTGCCTATCTCCTTCGCTCCATAGATGCTGCTGCACCCGCTGAGTTTCTCCACCATTTTTGTCTACCTTCAAATAGAACAAGTTGGCCTACAACTTTAGGCCGTGCGCGCCATTCGCAAGAAGACGGAGAATGGGGTTAGGAGGGCAAGATAGATCAGCCATGATTGAATGGCGGAGTAGACTTAATGGGCCGAATGGCCTGATTCTGCCCCTATCACTTATGACCTTATGAGAAAGTATTTTAATATGGAGGCAGCAAAGAGTGAATTCTCTTGGCTGGCAATTAACTTTTAAGAAAATGTCAAACCTTACACATCCAGATTTACCGAGTTTTCATTATACTAGGTGACCTTTATTTGCAGGAGGTTTGTGGATATTATACTAATGGGTTATTGACTACAGCAATCTCTTTGAACCGGTTCAAGAATAAGGAATCAGTAACTCTGCAGTAATGCGATTAGAACTTGTATTTCTTTTAAGTATGATTAAAATGTGTTCGAACGGCGATGGGGTTTAATGTCTGCTGGTGTGGCTCTGCAAAATGCTTTCAGTTAGTGATACAGTGCGGAAACAGGCCCTTCGGCCCCTCCACCCGCCCACTAACACTATCCTACACACACTAGGGACAATTGAGGTTGAGAAGGAGTTTCTTCCCAGAGGCAATTCGGACTGTAAACGCCTATCTCACCAGGGACTAACTCTACTGAACGTTTTTCCTTCCATTATTTATTATGTAAAATAATATGTGTGTTATGATTGTGTTTATAGTTTGTTTGGTTGTTTGGTTGTTTGTCTTTTGCACAAAAGTCCGTGAGCATTGCATTTCACTGCTTCTCGTATGTGTTGACAAATAAACTTGCACTTGACTCTACCGTATGTGTAGAAACATGAAACATGATAGAAATTAGGTGCAGGAGTATCGAGCCTGCACCGCCATTTAATTGACTTGACTTCCAACTCAGTATCCCGTACCTGCCTTTTTCATACCCTTATGGCCACAAGGGCTAACTCCCTTTTAAATTGAACTGGCCTTTTTTTTTCACCGACTTCTTGTGTTTTAATGTTGCTTTTTTTTTACCAGCACTTTTTAAAAACTATTCGTACTGGTTTTATCAGGAACTGGATTGTTTTTATTTATGCGTGAAATGTTTAAGTTTTTATTGTCGATGCTCCGGTATTCCCTGAGAAACATCTTGTCATTTTGCACTGTATAATTGTTGCTTTGCATAAAGGGATGATATTGATAAAAACAAACTAACCTACAAACCTGCACGTCTTTGGAGTGTGGGAGGAAACCGAAGATCTTGGGCAGAAAAACCCACGCAGGTCACGGGGAGAACTTCCGTACAAACTCCGTACAGACAGCACCCGTAGTCGGGATCGAACCCGGGTCTCTGGTGCTGTGAGGCAGCAACTCTACTGCTGTGCCACCATGCCACCTGTTTAAGGGCAGCATGTCTTAAATTAATTTTCTTCAGCACACACCTAGTGTTTAGCGGGCATTTAGCATGTAACATTACCGGTCGGTTTACTTCCTTTTTTTTTCAATGAAGTTTACCTTCGACTACCCTCGACTACCTACGACTAACGTGCCGACCTACCTCGACTAAACCTACGAGTAAAAAAAGTATCGATTTTTTTCCATGGCGACCTTTTTTTTACTCGTGGGCATTTTTCGTGTTGAAAAATACGCCGCGACCGAGCTGAGGCCTGGAGTACGCGGGGACTACTCTCCTTCTCGAGCATGAAGGAGAGTTACAAAGGCCTCCTAGGACCTCGTGTCAAACATGCTGCGAGTATGAGTCGAGGGCAAACTCTGAACTGGCGGATTAGGTCGCCCAAGTGGGACAGCCCCTTAATGACATCCTGACCTCAATTTTGGAATTCCTATTGAAGGTTAAAGGGACTGCCCCACTTGGTTGTCATTTGAGCGTTAATTTACGTGACATAATTTACGCGTCATGACACGCACGTGATGCGTGCATGGTGCACATAACACGTGCATGGTGCGTGATGACATGGGCACAGCCTCGCGGCATTTTGTGATGTACAAAATCTTCGCTCGCCATCTGCGTGACGCGCTAAAGACGGCCAAGTGGGACAGGCCCTTAAGAGGCTTAAAGAGCAAGGCCTGAGGGGGGAATAAGTCTGAGAACATTCTCTTCTGTTTTCATGGAAACACTGCTGTAAATTTCTATAATTCAATTAAGTTTTAATTAAATATTGACACCAAACAGCACAACATGACAATAGGAAGTGTGCAATTGAATTAAACATTTAGTTTAATATTGATAGCGTTATTTGTGGGTCATGGCTGCTCAGAACAACGGCCATCCATTTTGAAAACATTTTGTGAATATGGACACAAAATGCTGTGAGATTGTACAAGATGTATTCAAGAGAGAGTTCTTCTCCTTGCGTGTGGCATGCACAGCCTAAAGTTGAAGGATGGGATGGGATCTTAAAGAAACATATTCAAGGATTGGACAGGCTAAATGCAGGAAAAATGTTCCCGATGTTGGGGGAGTCCAGAACCAGGGGTCACACAGTTTAAGAATAAAGGGGTGGCCATTTAGGACTGAGATGAGGAAGAACTTTTTCACCCAGCGAGTTGTGAATCTGTGGAATTCTTTGCCACAGAAGGCAGTGGAGGCCGATTCACTGGATGTTTTCAAGAGAGAGTTAGATTTAGCTCTTAGGGCTAAAGGAATCAAGGGATGTGGGGAGAAAGCAGGAACGGGGTACTGATTCTGGATGATCAGCCATGATCATATTGAATAGTGGTGCTGGCTCGAAGGGCTGAATGGCCGACTCCTGCATCTATTTTCTATGTTTCTATGACTGTTACTGCAGAGGCATGAGGGATTTCTTACAGCAGCGAGCTCGGCTATTACTTTTCAGTTTGCAGCCTCTAACTAGGTTTCGAGCCCAGATGTGGTTTCGCTGTGCAGAGGTGGTGAAGAGATGTGTCGCTCTTGCAGCAGCAACACTGTCAGTTAGCGGTCAAAACTCGGCAGATGTCAGATTGGCACGAACCTCTCCTCCGCGCTCCCCCCTCCCCTCCCTCCAGCCAGCCTGCAGTATAAATGAGATGTAGGGCAGAAGCCATCTGGATGTCATCTCACACGCTGCCCTCAGTCCCCGAGAAAGACACCGCAAGGGCCAAGTTTAGTAATAAAACATAGAAACATAGGCAGGTTGCACCAAAGTAGACACCATTCGGCCCTTCGGAGCCTGCACGGGACAGGCAGCATATGGAGAGAAGGAATGGGTGGCGTTTCAGGGCCCGTACCTGCCTTCTCTCCATACCCCCTCGATCCCTTTACTCCGGCATTTTTAGTGTCTATCTCGCTCTTAAATATAGCCATCTGCAGTGGCCTTCATCCTAGCCTCTGTGGAGAGCAGAGAGGGGTCAGGATTCACCACTCTCTGTGTGAAAAAAGTTCAAAAAAAAAAACAAGATTCAAGATTCAAGAGAGTTTTTGTCAAGTATCCCAGCTAGGACAATTGTCCTGGACTTGCCCCAGCACAACAGGAACATAGTCTTCATGCATACAGAACAGATCAGTGTGTCCAAGAATATTGTAAGTTTCTATAAGATCCCCTCTCAATCTCCTAAATTCTAGAGAGTATAAACCAAGTCTATCCAGTAATTTCATAAGACAGTCCGGCGATAATAACCAAGGAATTGGCGGGTTGTACCAAAGATAGCCACTAAAAATGGCAGAGTGACTCAGGGGACAGGCAGCATTCCTGGAGAGAAGGATGTTGACGTTTATTTCAGGCTCCTCTACCTTCTACTGATGGAAGGACTCGACAACTGAGTGTGTGGCCGGGAATTTTAGTGTCCTTGATGATGCTGCCGCCTTTTTGAGGCAGCGACTGCGTTCTTAGATCCCCTCTCTGGAGAGCATGGAGCCGGTCAGGACCTGCAACTGGTGATCTTAGGCAGTCAGAAAAAGTCAAGTCAAGTCAAGTCAAGTTTATTTGTCACATACACATACGAGATGTGCAGTGAAATGAAAGTGGCAATGCTCGCGGACTTTTGTGCAAAAGACAAACAACAAAACAACCAAACAAATTATAAACACAATCATAACACACATATTCTTTTACATAATAAATAATGGAAGAAAAATGGGTTCATTAGAGTTCAGAGTTTTGTTTGATAGGAGTTTTACAGTCCGAATGGCCTCTGGGAAGAAAACTATTTCTCAACCTGGACGTTCACCGCAGGCAACGGAGGCAGGGTGGTACCCTGATAGGGTAGGCAAAAAAAGCTGGAGATGAGTGCGGGTGCAGCAGCATCTATGGGTCCGAAGGAAATGGTACGTTTCGGGCCGAAACCCTTCTTTCAGATTGATGGCAGGACTGACGTTGCCTATTTCCTTCGCTCCATAGATGGCTGCACCCGCTGAGTTTCTCCAGCTTTTTTGTGTATCTTCGATTCTCCAGCATCTGCAGTTCCTTCTGAAACACTGGTTACCCTGATAGGCTCAACGTTGGCTATATGTTGGCTCTCTCTTGGGATCTCACCATCCCTGGCCGGCAATCGGCTTCTCAGGTTTACATTGAAAATAGACTCTGGAGTAACTCAGTGGGACAGGCAGCATCTCTGGGGTGAAGTTTTGGGTCGAGACCCTTCCTTCAGACTGTTTAAGGAAAAGGGAATCGAGAGATATAGGTCCAGCATTTTGGGTCTATCTACCAGCCTAAATGATTCTCAACTGCTGCAACAATCACCAGCCTCAACTAGTCCCTACCTCCTCCAGCAGCCCGTTCCATACACCCACCACCCTTTGTGTGAAAAAGTTACTCCTCGGGTCCCTATTAAATCTTTCCCTCCCTCACCTTAAACCTATGCCCTCTGGTCCTCGGTTCCCCTAATCTGGGCGAGAGACTCTGTACGCCAAATACTAACTGCAAATGTTTCCCCCCTTGTTTAGCCTCGCTGCTTGTGGCTGTTTTATCTTACAATTATATGCCAGAGGCGCAGATTTTGTTATTTTAACACGCATGACACATTGCATGTCATGCATGTTAGAAGTTTGCCCGTGACTTGGAATTAAACTGACACGGGTCCCCCGTGGCTTGTCACTTTGAATGCATTTTTCTCAAACACGGAGAAAATCCTTCGGTCTAAATTGATGCAGCGTGCATTGATGAGGTAAAGCCACCCTCGCTGCCGTGTGTGAAAAGCTTTTTGTTGCGTGTGAACCAGTTAGCAGAAAGACAACACATGATTGCAGTCGAAGACAGGCACAAAAAGCTGGAGTAACTCAGCGGGACTGGCAGCGTCTCTGGAGAGACGGAATGGGTGACGTTTCAGGTCGAGACCCTTCTTCAGAATCTGTCTCTTCAGTGGCTCTCGACCAGAAACGTCACCCATTCCTTCCCTCCAGCGATGCTGCCTGTCCCGCTGAGTTACTCCAGCTTTTTGTCTCTTTCTTCAGTTTAAACCAGCATCTGCAGTTCCTCCCTTACACATGATTACAAGCAATCTATTTATGGTGTATAATCAGAATCAGAATCAGAATCAGAATACCATTTATTGTCATTTGAAACTAAGTTCAGAAGAGATTTAGTTTCTGCAGGCATACGAACAAGAAAAAAAACCAAGACACACAATTAACACAATCTACACAAACATCCATCATAGTGAATCTCCAAACACCTCCTCACTGTGATGGAAGACAAAGTCTTGTCTCTCCCCTGTTCTTTATTCTTCTCCCGATGTTAAGGTATAGAGAGAAGTAAGTAAGTAAGTAAGTAAGTTTATTGGCCAAGTATTCACATACAAGGAATTTGCCTTGGTGCTCCGCCCGCCCACATGTAACAACATGACATACAGTGACAGTTACGACTGACTCAGAAAACACTAAACATTAATAATAATAAAACACTGATGATAAAACACCATTGATCAAGCATGTGAACCAACAAAATACCAGATCAAAGGGAGGCTACAGATTTTTGGCTGTTGAGTAGAGCTACTACTCGTGGATAAAAACAGTTTTTATGTCTGGCTGTGGCAGCTTTGACAGTCCGGAGTTGCCTTCCAGAGGGAAGTGATTCAAAGAGTTTGTGGCCAAGGTGAGAGGGGTCAGAGATGATCTTGCCCGCTCGCTTCCTGGCCCTTGCAGTGTACAGTTCATCAACGGAGGGAATGTTGCAGCCAATAACCTTCTCTGCTGATCGGACGAACAGATGGGATGAGTGAAGGTGAGTTCTTGAGGATCGGTGTGGACACGATGGACCGAAGGGCCTGTTTCTGAGCTGTGTCACTCCATGACTCCACCTAACATGAGTCAACGATGAGAACAGCACAGAGTGAAGGAACATCCATTGAAACAGCTACGATAGACCTTCCAAAGAAATCCACAACGCATGGCTGGTACGTAATTTACACAGGGATCCACCCAACTGCAGTGAAATTAATTGCCAATTAGTTCTTTTTTTAGGTAGAGGTTTTCCAAAATTGGAAGGAGGAGAACATTGTTTAAATTGGTACCACTGACCCAGCTCAGAAAAGCGCAGGCTGATTATTTTATCGTTCCCCAGGGAGCAAGCTAATGGCAACATTTTTAAGGAGTTACTTCAACGCGTCAGCTTAATAGGAAGCAGCCATCTCAGAAGAGGCAGATGTTGCCGTCAACAGTTCTCCCAGGGAGTAATTCCAATCGGGAGATTGACGAAACTGAAGAGGTGAGGAGTTTCGCGTTAACTTTGACACTTAATTTTGGCCCGTCCCACTTGGGCGTAATTTACGCGTCATCATTTACGTGTCACGACGCGTGGGGACGTAGGCAGTGACACGCAGTCGGCGCGGCGCCCCTGGATTTTGTGATGTTCAAAATCTTCGCGCACCATCTGCGTAACGTGCAAATGACTTTGTCTTCTTGCGAATGGCGTGCACAGCCTAAAGTTGTAGGACACTCACCTTCACTCATCCCATCTGTTTGTCCGATCAGCAGAGAAGATTATTGGCTGCAACCTTCCCTCCGTTGATGAACTGTACACTGCAAGGGCCAGGAAGCGAGCGGGCAAGATCATCTCTGACCCCTCTCACCTTGGCCACAAACTCTTTGAATCACTTCCCTATGGAAGGCAACTCCGGACTGTCAATTTGTTCTATTTGATCTTACTTGATTGTGCACGCCAGGTTGAATGCATTCGTCGAAACAGGGCGGGCCACGTGAAGGTTGCAATCTCCCCACCCCAGCGCAAATGACGTCCAAGTGGGACAGGCCCTTAAGCGGGGCCAAAGTTAAGTGGCTTTCTGTCACCCAACTGTGCGGCAAGGTGGCGCAGCGGTAGAGTTGCTGCCTCACAGCGTCAGAGATCCGGGTCCCGACCACAGGTGCTGTCCGTACGGAGTTTGCACGTTCTCCCCGTGACCTGCGTGGGTTTTCTCCAAGATCTTCGGTTTCCTCCCACACTCCAAAGACGTACAGGTCGGTACGTTAATTGGCTTGGTATAATTGTAAATTGTCCCCAGTGTGTGTAGAATAGTGTTAGTGTGCGGGGATCGCTGGTCGGCGCGGACTCGGTGGGCCAAAGGGCTTGTTTCCGCGCTGTATTTCTAAACTAAACTGGTTGGAAAGTAAGTGTTTAGAGATGTTTTAGAAGGAACTGCCAATTTACCAAAGCCAATTAACCTACAAACCTCCACGTCTTTGGGGTGTGGGAGGAAACCGGAGCACCCGGAGAAAACCCACGTGATCACAGGGAGAACCAGCAAACTCTGTACAGGATCGAACCAGGGTCTCAAGGTAAGGCAGCAGCTCTACCGCTGCACCAGAGCAATGCCCCTAGGTTCTCCTGCCTCTCATAGTGTGGGACTTCACGCTCTATGCCTCGCGCCCAAGAGTAAATTGATGAAAAGTATTCTGCAATAAAATACAGGTAGCATTAATAAGGGCCATTAAACCACTGGATTGTCACAAAGGTTAAGGGGCTGTCCCACTGCGGTGATCTAATTGGCGAGTTTAGAAGAGTTTAGGAGAGTTTGAAAAAGTGTCATGTTGAAGACCTCCTTCAACTATGTTGAAGACTAGCTACAACTAACTTCGGGAAAATTGGACACCGAATAGTGGAGAGTGAAGACCTCCTTCGATCTCCTTCGACCTCCCTTCGACTATGTTGAAGACTATCTACGACTACCCTCGACTACCCTACGACTGACATGCCGACCTACTACAATCTACTTCGACTAAATCTACGAGTAAAAATAAAAATAGTTTTTTTTCCATGGCGACCTTTTTTTACTCGCGGGCATTTTTCAAAGTTGAACAATACTCCGCGACCTAGCCGAGACCTCGAGTACGCGGGGACTACTCTCGAGCACGAAGGAGAGTTACAAAGACCTCGTGTCGACCATGCTGCGAGTACGAGTCGAGGGCAAACTCTTCTGAACTTGCGGATTACTTCACCGCAGTGGGACACCCCCTTCACAATTTAGTTTAGTAATCCCATGGGAATGGAGTTGGCCATGTTTACCCAGTAAAGGCAAAATGTGCCCAAAATATGCCTTGCATGAGGGAAGCTGGCGTATATCTACCCTTTTGAAGTTGGCACCATTTCAAGGAAGACCAATACATGCTCGCAAAGCCCCAGGAATGCATACACACAAGCAAAAATTACCCAGCTGATTAAGCAAATGGTAAATTAAATTAATATAGACAGACGTTAAAAATTGCATATTAGGCAACTAAATGTGTGTCATTCAAATACCAAGTATGAAATGAAAGCTGAGACTTAAATCAGGTTAATGGAATAAAAACAGTCCAGCCATTACCCACAATGTTTAGATAATGCAGTTAATATGATTGAAAGATCAAATAAAATGTAAGAAGGGCAAATATAAGGATGGAATAAACTGAAGACTTAACCAAGGGCGGGACGGTGGCACAGCGGTAGAGTTGCTGCCTCACAGCGCCAGAGGCCCAGGTCCGATCCTGACTACGGGCGCTGTCTGTACGGAGTTTGTACGTTCTCCCCGTGACCTGCGTGGGTTTTCTCCAGGATCTTCGGTTTCCTCCCACACTCCAAAGACTCTCTTTTTCACACAGAGACCTGTGCGTTTGTGGAATTCTCTGCTTCAGAGGGCGGTGGAGGCGGGTTCTCTGGTTACTTTCAAGGGAGAGCTAAAGATAAAGGCTCTTAAAGATAGCGGAGTCAGGGGATATGGGGGGGAAGGCAGGAACGGGGTACTGATTGGGGATGATCAGCCATGATCACATTGAATGGTGGTGCTGGATCAAAGGGCCGAATGGCCTACTCCGAATGGCACCGATTGCCTATTGTACAGGTTTAAGGGCCTGTCCCACTGTACGAGGTAATTCACAAATTCTCCCGAGTTTTCCCCTGATTCGAACACGCAGAATGTTCGTAACGAGTCCGTTGGAGTCCGTGGATGTTTCGTAGCGGCTCGTTATGCCAGCTGTAGGTACTCAGGGCATCAGGTAAGTCAGGACGTTTTTTTCATCCCGATGAAAAATGTCCCCGAGTAATAAAAATTTGGGACAGTCGGACAGGCCCTTTAAATGGCTTGTATAAATGTAAAACTGTCCCTGGTGCGTGTATGGGAGTGTTAGTGTGCGGGGATCGCTGGTCAGTGCGGACTCGATGGGCCGAAAGGTCTGTCTCTGCGCTGTACCTCTAAACTAAACTAAGGTAAACTAAATGTGAGATTCAATAAGCAAGCTCAAGTGTATTCTTACGGCTTTAAGGAAAAAAATCCCCAAGCAGATTTACAGCTGTAAGCCACCCAAAGAACGAGGGTCTCCATTGCAGACTAGTTTTTTGATTGAGATCAACAAAACAGTGCACTCAAGGCTCAGAGCGTGAGGAAGAGGGGAATCAAAGCAGGGATTTGCTTACAGCCATTTTCAATATCCTCTGAGCCCCCTTGCTTAGCTCACTGCTTGCAAACGCACACGGCTCTCCAGTGAAGTAACTCGTCTGTTGTCCAACTAATGGGCGGCGCAGCGGTAGAGTTGCTGCCTCACAGCGCCGGAGACCCGGGTTCGATCCTGACTGCGGGTGCTGTCGGTGCGGAGTTTGCACGTTCTCCCCCGTCACCTGCGTGGGTTTCCTCCGGGTGCTCCGGTTTCCTCCCACGCTCCAAAGACGTGCAAAGGTTTGTAGGTTAATTGGCTTCTACAATTTGTAAATTGTCCCTAGTGTGTGTAGGATAGTGTTAGTGTGCGGGGATCGCTGGTCGGCGCGGACCCTGAGGACCGAAAGGCCTGTTTCCTCGTTGTATCTCTAAACTAAACTAAGGACTTGGGCAGGTACTTGTATTGGAATGGTCTATAAAGGGATAGAGGCCCAACGCAGCCAAATGGAACAAGCTTAGATGGGCATCCTGGTTGGCATGGATCAGTTGGATTAAAGGACCTGTTACTGCAGGACACTGTGTCTCAAACTAAACAAAAGCAGTTTAGTTTAGAGATACAGAGTGGAAACGTCAGAGAGAGAGAGATGTCAGGGGGGAGAGAGAGATACATAGATAAGGAAGTGCAAGGTGTGATAACCGGACAAAGGGAATGGAGATCAAGATTATCTATTTTACATTTCCCTTGATCTCTATCCCCTTTGTCCTGTTTTGTCACCCTGTCCTGATTGGACTGATCCAGGATGGGGAGGAATCTGCCTACAGTCCTGGTGTGCAACAACCTAGAGCTCAATGGAATTAAGACAGTGGAATTGATTGTAGACTTTAGGAGAGCTCTCCCTCTCCTCACCCCGCTCACCATCAACAACACCACAGTCACATCCGTGGAGTCTATTAAGTTCCTGGGAACCATCATCTCCAAGGACCTTAAGTGGGGGGCTACCATCGACTCCACAGTCAAAAAGGCACAACAGAGGATGTACTTCCTGCGGCAGCTGAGGAAACACAATCTGCCACAGGCAATGATGGTCCAATTCTACACGGCCATCATAGAGTCTGTCCTCACCTTCTCCATCATGGTCTGGTTTGTCTCAGCCACCAAGCACGACACCCGGAGGCTGCAGCGAATCGTCCGATCAGCAGAGAAGGTTATTGGCTGCAACCTGCCCTCCATTGATGAACTGTACACTGCAAGGGCCGGGAAGCGAGCGGGCAAGATCATCTCTGACCCCTCTCACCCAGGCCACAAACTCTTTGAATCACTTCCCTCTGGAAGGCAACTCCGGACTGTCAAAGCTGCCACAGCCAGACATAAAAACTGTTTTTATCCACGAGTAGAAGCTCCACTCAACAGCCAAAAATCTGTAGCCTCCCTTTGTTTGATCTGGTATTTTGTTGGTTCACATGCTTGATCAATGGTGTTTTATCATGAATGTTTTATTATTATTAATGTTTAGTGTTCTCTGAGTCATTCGTAACTGTCACTGTATGTCATGTTGTTACTTGTGGGCTGAGCACCAAGGCAAATTCCTTGTATGTGAATACTTGGCCAATAAACTTACTTACTTGTGTTTAAGAAGGAACTGCAGATGCTGGAAAATCGAAGGTAGACAAAAATGCTGGAGAAACTCAGCGGGTGCAGCAGTAACTATGGAGCGAAGGAAATAGGCAACGTTTCGGGACGAAACCCTTCCGGGTTTCGACCCGAAACATTACCTATTTCCTTCAGGGTTTCGACCCGAAACGTTGCCTATTTCCTTCAGGGTTTCGACCCGAAACGTTGCCTATTTCCTTCAGGGTTTCGACCCGAAACGTTGCCTATTTCCTTCAGGGTTTCGGGCCGAAACGTTGCCTTTTTCCTTCGCTCCATACATGCTGCTGCACCCGCAAACTTACTTACTTACTTACTTACTTACTTAAACATCGCCCATTCCTTCTCTCGAGAGATGACGCCTACTCCAGCATTCTGTGTCTGTGTCCTTACAAAGCTTCATTAGACAATCTGTTAACAAAGTCGGAACTGTCATCATGAAAGATTACATCGTCTGTACATCCACGTGCGTTTATGACGCAGCGGATACAAAAATATAATTGATTTCTTCAATTAGCGGGAAGATCATTTTCAGGTGATCAATCTGCAAAATTCTACGACCAGAAAATTACTTGAGGTTCTCATAAATCCTGATTATACCTTTTCATTATTATGTTTAATAATGTTTGTACATAATTTATGAACATGTTGAACAGACTGAAAATATTTATAAATCAAACTGTAATTAATATAGCAATTTACTGATTCTTAATTTATCAAGAAAAATTAATGACAAGCACAGCTGAGAGGAAAAATGCTCTGGTAATGGCTGAGAGTTTTATGAAAATACTCTTCGAAAGTGTATTTAACTTGGCAAATGGTGTTTGTTCAATTGGATATGGACAAGCAATGAATCTCATCCTAATTAAAATCATATCAACTGAATATTCAAATTGTCTTTGCAAATCTTATGAAGAGATGGTGATTGAGGGAGAATCATCGCATTGCAATGTATTACTTTAATGTAACAGTAAAATTATTAATCTGGTCATATTTTTCAAATGTGCTACAGTGACTGGGAGATTCCATCCGTTAGCCATTGTCTCCGAGGCTAATCTATGAGGAGAGGTTGTGGAATATTGGTCTACGCCCAGTGTAACTGGAACGAACGAGTGGTGAGTTCATTGAGACATGGTACGGTGGTGGGGGTGGGAGTGGGAGTGGGAGGTGGATTGTCAGGGTCGGTATTCCAGCGCGGATATCAGCGCCAGAAAGGTTCGAATCAACGCTGAAATTTGCCTTGTGAAAGGAATAGAAACATAGAAACATAGAAATTAGGTGCAGGAGTAGGCCATTCGGCCCTTCGAGCCTGCACCGCCATTCAATATGATCATGGCTGATCATCCAACTCAGTATCCCGTACCTGCCTTCTCTCCATCCCCCTCTGATCCCCTTGGCCACAAGGGCCACATCTAGCTCCCTCTTAAATATAGCCAATGAACTGGCCTCAACTACCCTCTGCGGCAGAGCGTTCCAGAGGGTCGGCCACTCTCTGTGTGAAAAAAGTGTCTTCTCATTGTATCTCGGTTTTAAAGGATTGTCCCCCTTATCCTTAAGCTGTGACCCCTTGTCCTGGACTAACCTTCCCCAACAGATGGAAACAATGCTTCCTGCATCTAGCCTGGCCATCCCCTTAAGAATTTTGTAAGTTTCGATAAGATCCCCTCTCAATCTCCTAAACTCTAGAGAGTATAAACCAAGTCTATCCAGTCTTTCTTCATAAGACAGTCCTCAATGGTTGGTCGGCACCAACTCACCAACTATTGCAGACCCACGACCATTCTTCAGCGAGGTACTTCACCACGCCCAGGCATTAAAGTGAACTTGCATTCTAGATAGTGGCCTCGCAGCGCCAGAGACCCGGGTTCGATCCCGACTATGGGCGCTGTCTGTACAGAGTTTGCACGTTCTCCCCGTGACCTGCACGGCTTTTCTCCGGGTGTTTCGGTTTCCTCCCACCCTTCCAAAGACGTGCAGGTTTGTAGGTTAATTGGCCTCTGTAAATTGTCCCTAGTGTGTGTAGGAGAGAACTAGTGTACGGGTCGGCATGGAGCCAGTGGGCTGAAGGGCCTGTCTCCACATTGTATCTCCCGTGTGTAGGATAGTACTAGTGTACGGGGATCTCCAGACTCTGTTTGTCTGCGCTGTATCTCTAAGCTAAACCAACCTAAACTAAGATGGACACGAAATGCTGGAGGAAACTCAGCGGGACAGGCAGCATCTCAGGAGAGAAGGAATGGGCGACGTTTCACGTCAAGAGCCATCTTCAGGCTGAGAGCCACAGAGATAAGGAAGGGCAAGGTGTGAAAACAAGACATCAACAGAGACAAAGCACGAGGAAGATGTCGAATAGATCATTGCTAGCTCGGGGAAGGTGGCAACAGAGCAAACATCTCCTAAATCTTCTCCATCTCCTCTACAAAGATGAGAAAAAACATTTTCTCACACAGAGAGTGGTGAATCTGAGGGCATTCTCTGCCACAGAAGGTAGTTGAGGCCACAGTTCTTAATTGGCTATATTTAAGAGGGAGTTAGATGTGGCCCTTGTGGCTAAAGGGATCAGGGGGTATGGAGAGAAGGCAGGTATGGGATACTGAGTTGGATGATCAGCCATGATCATATTGAATGGCGGTGCAGGCTCGAAGGGCCGAATGGCCTACTCCTGCACCTAATTTCTATGTTTCTATGTTTCTATAACCATGAGGGAGATACTCAGGAATTGAATTGAATTAATTTCTTTAAACTGACATTACAGATTTGCCAGACTCTTTTGGATAGAATGCATGTAATTCTTGAGTATGCAAAGAATTGGCGGGTAATGACTGTTATGCCCTGAGGGACCAAATATATAATTACCACATTATCCAGGATAGAATTAGTTACCACGCCTACTGGGTGGTGTGAACTTCCTAGAACTGAAATAAATTCAGATCCACATTTTTTTTTAAATGAAATTCAATATTAAATTGGGGGGGAGTCCAGAACCAGGGACCACACACACGCACAGTTTAAGAATAAGGAGTAGGCCATTTAGAACGGAGACGAGGAAACACTTTTTCTCACAGAGAGTGGTGAGTCTGTGGAATTCTCAGCCTCAGAGGGCGGTGGAGGCGGGTTCTCTGGATGCTTTCAAGATAGGGGGTCTTAAAGATAGCGGAGTCAGGGGATATGGGGAGAAGGCAGGAACGGGGTACTGATTGGGGATGATCAGCCATGATCACATTGAATGGCGGTGCTGGCTCGAAGGGCCGAATGGCCTACTCCTCCTGCACCTATTGTCTATTGAAATGATAACAGAGGGTAAGATGTGGGTGGTGGGTCGGTCTGGGCAAGTTGGGCCGAAGGGCCTGTTGCTTGTAGTCTGCATCTTTGGACAGTAAGGGATCGAAGGGACAAGGGAATGCAACGGCTTAGAATGAGACACAATCTTACAGTGAGCTCAAGCAGATTCTTAAGGGCCTGTCCCAGTTACGCAACTTTTTCGGTGACTGCTGGCACCTGTCATAGGTCGTTGAAGGTCACCGGATCAAGGTACGACTCTCTAGGCGACTACTCACCCATGTCGCCTGTACGGTCGTGAGTCGTCCAACTCAGTCATCCTGTAACTGCCTTCTCTCCATACCCCCTGATCCCTTTAGCCACAAGGGCCACATCTAACTCCCTCTTAAATATAGCCAATGAACTGTGGCCTCAACTGGCTTCAAATAGGGCCGAAACCCAAAGGAAATAGGCAACGTTTCGGGTCGAAACCCTTCGGGTTTCGACCCGAAACGTTGCCTATTTCCTTCGCTCCATAGATGCTGCTGCACCCGCTGAGTTTTTGGCTGATCATCCAACTCAGTATCCTGTAACTGCCTTCTCTCCATACCCCCTGATCCCTTTAGCCACAAGGGCCACATCTAACTCCCTCTTAAATATAGCCAATGAACTGTGTGGCCTCAACTACCTTCTGTGGCAGAGAGTTCCAGAGATTCACCACTCTCTGTGTGAAAAATGTTTTTCTCATCTCGGTCTTAAAGGATTTCCCCCTTATCCTTAAGCTGTGTGACCCCTTGTCCTGGACTTCACCAACATCGGGAACAATCTTCCTGCATCTAGCCTGTCCAGCCCCTTAAGAATTTTGTAAGTTTCTATAAGATCCCTCCCTCAATCTCCCAAACTCCGAAAGGGTCTCAACCCGAAACGTCACCTATTCCTTCGCTCCATAGATGCTTCCTGGTCTCGACCTGAAACGTCACCTATTCCTTCGCTCCATAGATGATTCCTGGTCTCGACCCGAAACGTCACCTATTCCTTCGCTCCATAGATGCTTCCTGGTCTCGACCTGAAACGTCACCTATTCCTTCGCTCCATAGATGCTGCCTCACCCGCTGAGTTTCTCCAGCATTTTCGCCCACCGATTTTTCCAGCATCTGCGACTCTTTCTCCAGCAGATTCTTGTTCTTGTTCTCGAGCTCTTTAAATGAGTTTCATGAGTAACGTGGGCAGATAATCTGCAGTTGGACTTGATTAGATTAAGAGAGCAGTTGCAAGGAGTGGGGAGCCATTCTATCTCGAGAATTAAGCATCGGAAATAGGGTTACAACTCCAAATCACTTTTTGCTCTGCATTGCATTTGACACTAATTCCCAGCAAGGTAGAATCAGTCCCATTTGCAAACACTGCTCGTCCTAGAATTTATCCTCCTCGTGCTAAATAAAAATGTGGAAAGAATAATATCTTTGCATTATTTAGCAATAAGTCAATGAAAATCCCTCTGCAGAAGCAATAAAATCTCGGTCCGCCAGAGATACAATTCAATGCATGACTCAGTATTATATAGTCAACCAAGGCAATTCTTAATGCATATAGTCAGATTATATTTAGGCTGTAGAATGCAGACTCCGTAAAGTTGACTGCCATAAATTAGGTTTAAGATATTTTCTGCCTTCTAGCCGTGAGTGACAATCAGAAAATTTGTGCATGTGGGAATGATACTAAATGGATTTTGTGACCATTTAAATTTTAATAAAGTGGTTATTTTCTCCTATCATTTACTTTGGCTGCTTATGCCAGACAGGGTATGAATCAAGATGAAGGGAAACTAGCAAATGCTGGAGATATATATATATATATATATATATATCATATATATATACACATACAGATTCAGCCAGTGCTGAAAGAATTGAGAGCAGACTTGGGTCGAGTGGATGTGGGGAAGATGTTTCCACTAGTGGGAGAGTCGAGGACCAGAGGGCACAGCCTCAGAATTAAAGGATGTTCCTTCAGGAAGGAGACGAGGAGGAATTTCCTTCGTCAGAGGGTGGTGAATCTGTAGAATTCTTTGCCACAGGAGGCTGTGGAGGCCACAAGTCAGTGGATGTATTTACATAGAAACATAGAAAATAGGTGCAGGAGTAGGCCATTCGGCCCTTCGAGCCTGCACCGCCATTCCATATGATCATGGCTGATCATCCAACTCATTATCCTGTACCTGCCTTCTCTCCAAACCCCCTGATCCCTTTAGCCACAAGGGACGCATCTAACTCCCTCTTAAAGAGACCCCTTCCACCCCTGCAACGGACTGTTCCAGCAGTTACGGCCAGGCAAACGCCTCCGTTGCCATGCTGTGAGAACGGAGAGGTTGAGAAGGAGTTTCTTCCCAGAGGCCATTTGGACTGTAAACTCCTATCTCACCAGCGACTGACTTTACTGAACCTTTTTCCTTCTGCCCACAATATGTAAAAGAATACGTGACTCTGTTTGTAGTTTGTTTGGTTGTTGGTTTGTTTGCCTTTTTGCACAAAGTCCGCGAGCATCGCCACTTTTCATTTCACTGCACATCTCGTATGCGTATGTGACAAATAAACTTGACTTGACTTGACCCGGGTCTCTGGCGCTGTAAGTGCTTGTAAGGCAGCAACTCTGCCGCTGCGCCACCGTGCCGCCAGCTACCGTTCCGTCGGTTTCTCCTCACTGAAGCAGAACGCACTTTTTATTTAAACGCCTTTTAACGCGTTAAACTTGGGCGAAGAAAACTGCTCTGGATAACGATGTAAGTGTCAAGTGGAATAATTACAGATGTATCTGGCAATCCAAAAGATCAGGCAGCAAATTTATTTTGCAACGGCCTTTCAATTACAGCTGAGAACCATCAACATGAGCAAGTTAATGGTCACTGCTTGGCAGACGGCGAATGTTGCAAATCGAAGCTACCCTCTTAATGAATTAAACATACATTTTCAAATGCAAGTATAAGCACAGGAAGTAACTTTAGAGGGCAGTATATTAGTGCTTTCAAAATAAAGATGACACAGTTTAAGTATCTTTATTTAGTGTGTGAAGGAACTGCAGATGTTGGTTTAAATCGAAGGTAGACAAAAAATGCTGGAGTAACTCAGCGGGACAGGGAGCATCTCTGGAGAGAAGGGATGGGTGATGTTTCAGTGTCGACCCGAACCTTCACTCATTGCTTCTCTCCAGAGATGCCGCCTGTCCCGCTGAGTTACTCCAGCATTTTGTGTCTAGTGCCTATTCCACATTTTCCTTCACATTCCCTTTGCCCTGTTTTCACACCTTACACTTCCTTAAACCCCTGTCTCACGGTGCGATCCACCCACGAGGGATCCCGAGTTAAAAATAAATCAAACTCGTGGTAACACAGGCAGCACCCAAAGTCAGGATCGCAGCTGTTTCACCGCATCTCCAAGGCAATAGTCCTCCTCACTGTGTGAAAAAAACCCCAGACAAGAGCCTTGATTAATGCAAATAAACTCTGGTGTATCTGAATCGCTCCACAAATCCTCAGGTTTGCAACAGGTTTGAAAGTTGCAAGAGGACATCGTGAAGAATGTAGACAAGTTCCAGCAAAAAAAAACCCATGGCCTTTTCATCCCTCTGTCGTTTCCATTCTCTCTCCTCTGTCTGTGTCATTCGGGTGAAACTTCTCATCAGAATCCTTGTAATATTCATAAATAAATCATTTATTCATAATGAAATACCATAGAGATTGTTCCAAAGCCTTTGCCTCCTGGTGTCTCTCCAGGGAGGAAACGAGAATCAAAGTGGCTTCCGACATTCCCCAAGGATAGCACAGCGGATGAAGACTTGGGAAATATTCTCAGCCGTGCGTGTGTGTGTGTGTGTGTGCTCTAAACTGTTCCATTATAAAATATACAGTACCTTTTATACCAATCCTATGATCTAACACATTTTCACGTTAAACTGGCTGCATTTCCTTTCCCTTCTCTTTGAGAACTTTCAAGTTACATTGGGGGTCAGGCAGCATCTCTGGAGAAAAGGAATAGGTGGCGTTTCAGAGTCGAGACCCTTCGTCACTCTGAAGAAGGATCTCGACCTGAAAATCACCCATTCCTTTTTCCCCAGAGATGCTGCCTGTCCCACTGAGATACTCCAGCTTTTTGTGTGTCTGTCTTCGGGTTAAACCAGCATCTGCAGTTCCTTCCTACACATTTTTTTTCACACAGAGAGTGGTGAATCTCTGGAACTCTCTGCCACAGAGGGTAGTTGAGGCCACAGTTCATTGGCTATATTTAAGAGGGAGTTAGATGTGGCCCTTGTGGCTAAGGGGATCAGGGGGTATGGAGAGAAGGCAGGTACGGGATACTGAGTTGGATGATCAGCCATGATCATATTGAATGGCGGTGCAGGCTCGAAGGGCCGAATGGCCTACTCCTGCACCTAATTTCTATGTTTCTATGTTTCTATTTACAAGAAACAGCTTCTCCTTCCAATCCAAATCTTCAACTAACCCTTCACGAAGACTATTAATGAAAACTCCGCTGTTGAAGGATCGGACTTGTTTGTTAAAAAATAAGCCTTACAAGTTTAGAGTGAAGGAGGGTCTCATTTCGGGTCGAGACCCTTCTTCAGTTCTCCTAACAGAAATGTGATCAACTTTTGCCTTACTTACACTTCAATAAATTTCCACCATTTAAAAAAAAAAAAAAATTTTCTTTAAATAAGAGAGAAAGAGAGAGAAAAAAATACAAATGTCAAAAAAGAAACACTAGGGGAATGATTTACTAATAACACGTCATTGGAGATAGGTTCGTAAATTATAAAGTATAACTTAATCTTGGATGAAAGTTTCATCTAATCCTGAGTTCAAGCCTCAGTTAGGTTTCCATGCCAAGCCAATCTATCCCTTCAAATAGTTAATGAATGGAGACCATATTTTAACAAAAAGTTCTTGTTTTTCCATCAAGCCAAGTCTAAGTTTAAATTTCCACCATTTTTGATTTGTAAACTCATTATCTAAACTTGTACGTAGACAAAAATGCTGGAGAAACTCAGCGGGTGCGGCAGCATCTATGGAGCGAAGGAAATAGGCAACGTTTCGGGCCGAAACCCTTGTGGGTTTCGACCCGAAACGTTACCTATTTCCTTCAGGGTTTCGACCCGAAACGTTGCCTATTTCCTTCGCTCCATAGATTCGAAACCCTTCTTCAGCATTGTATGTGTCCAATTGTTCTTAAGGCAGTGCCACAGAAGGGCACGATACGGTTGTCATGGTGGCGAGCACACTAATGCCCCTGTCCCACTTAGGAAACCTGAACGGAAACCTCTGGAGACTTTGCGCCCCGCCCAAGGTTTCCGTGCGGTTCCCGGAGGTTGCAGGTGGTTGCCGGAGGTTGCAGGCCGTGGAAGCAGGTAGGGAGACTGACAAAAACCTCCGGGAACCGCACGGAAACCTTGGGTGGGGCGCAAAGTCTCCAGAGATTTCCGTTCAGGTTTCCTAAGTGGGACAGGGGCATAAGTGATCACTTACCCTCTGCAGGCACTTCAGTTGTAATTGAATGTAATCTATGGGCAACATTGGGAAAGCAAATAGCCATAATTAATCTTTAGAGTGTTTTTTTTTTTAAAGAACCAACTGATGTTAAAAATGTCCAGAGGTCTATTTGGGTATTAATCCTCTCGGCTTATGTTCAAACCATCAGGCCCCAAAGACTTTTAATGTGGCTTCCTTGAGGCTTGAGCGTGCAGAGCACAGCACTCAGCTCTGACTCCTGATAACAAGACGTGTCTGTGTTGGATTCCACAGAGAACAGTACAACGGGAAGCATCACGGGCCAGCAGTACTACCCGCTGCACCTCCGTGCTGGAATGGAACAGGTAAGGTTCTGCTTTGCCCCTTGTAGTATCGATGTAGTATCTTGGTTGAGACAAGTAGCTGGAGTTTGAGTAATAAAATCAATATGATTTAATGGTAAGATTAAACGAAAACTTACCAGTTTGAAGTTTGATCTGTATTTTACGAGGAGTTACGATGAGGGATTACGTGAAGAGCCCGCCTCAGCAGGCATGCGCGGCATACTTCAAAGCAGCGGTGTGGAATCACAGATAGACACAGTTATTGAAGTAAACATAATAATGGCCGACTAGGAAAAGGGGAGATGCAGCGAGACCTGGGTGTCATGGTACACCAGTCATTGAAAGTAGGCATGCAAGTGCAGCAGGCAGTGAAGAAAGCGAATGGTATGTTAGCTTTCATAGCAAAAGGATTTGAGTATAGGAGCAGGGAGGTTCTACTGCAGTTGTACAGGGTCTTGGTGAGACCACACCTGGAGTATTGCGTACAGTTTTGGTCTCCAAATCTGAGGAAGGACATTATTGCCATAGAGGGAGTGCAGAGAAGGTTCACCAGACTAATTCCTGGGATGTCAGGACTGTCTTATGAAGAAAGACTGGATAGACTTGGTTTATACTCTCTAGGATTTAGGAGATTTGAGAGGGGATCTTATAGAAACTTACAAAATTCTTAAGGGGTTGGACAGGCTAGATGCAGGAAGATTGCTCCCGATGTTGGGGAAGTCCAGGGCAAAGGGTCACAGCTTAAGGATAAGGGGGAAATCCTTTAAAACCGAGATGAGAAGAACTTTTTTCACACAGAGAGCGGTGAATCTCTGGAACTCTCTGCCGCAGAGGGTAGTTGAGGCCACAGTTCATTGGCTATATTTAAGAGGGAGTTAGATGTGGCCCTTGTGGCTAAGGGGATCAGGGGGTATGGAGAGAAGGCAGGTACGGGATACTGAGTTGGATGATCAGCCATGATCATATTGAATGGCGGTGCAGGCTCGAAGGGCCGAATGGCCTACTCCTGCACCTAATTTCTATGTTTCTATGTTTCTATAGTAAAGACAAGGAGATTGATGATAAACTGATATCAGTTTGACCCATATTATTGAGGGTGGGAGTGGAGATAATACACTGAATTCCACAGATTCACCACCCTCTGGCTAAAGAAATCTTTCTGAAGGAACGTCCTTTTATTCTGAGGCTGTGGCCTCTGGTCCTAGACTCTCCCACTGGTAGAAAACATCCTCTCCACATCCACTCTATCCAGTCCTTTCACTATTGGGTAAGTTTCATTGAGATCCCCCCCTCGTCCTTCTAAACCCCAGCGAGTACAGGCCCCAGTGCCGTCAAAGGCTCATCATGTGTTAGATAGAGCTCTTAAAGATAGCGGAGTCAGGGGATATGGGGAGAAAGGGGGTGCTGAATGTGGATGATCAGCCATGATCGCAGTGAATGGCGGTGCTGGCTCGAAGGGCCGAATGGCCTACTCCTGCACCTATTGTCCGCGCTGCATCTCTAAACTAAACGTAACCGGAACTTCTGAAATAGAGGGTACACAAAAAAGCTGGAGAAACTCAGCTGGGTGCAGCAGCATCTATGGAGCGAAGGAAATAGGCAACGTTTCTACCCGAAACCCTTCCGTGTTTCGACCCGAAACATTGCCTATTTCCTTCAGGGTTTCGGCCCGAAACGTTGCCTATTCCTGCACCTATTGTCTATTGTCTATTGTCTATTGTCTATAACTCAATCATTGAATATACAGTAGACAATAGACAATAGGTGCAGGAGGAGGCCATTCGGCCCTTCGAGCCAGCACCGCCATTCAATGGGATCATGGCTGATCGGACCCAATCAGTACCCCGTTCCTGCCTTCTCCCCATATCCCCTGACTCCGCTATCTTTAAGAGCCCTATCTAACTTATGATGAGCCTTTGATCATTCTCGTAGACTTTGATTTTCAACAGGAGTCTATGAGAAGAAAGTTTTCAGCCCAAAGTATCCAAGGACACTGAAAGCCGTTTCACCCGATCATTTGCCGAAAAGTCTACAATCCCCCCAGGAATGTCCACTGATACAAAGCTTAGCCCTTTTAATAGTAAGCTAATGGTGTGTAGAGTGATGATTAAGTGGTCAGAGTTGAGCAAGTCAGGAAGGTTAGCTAATTTAATGCTTTTTCAATTAGGATAAATAGTATCTAACATCACAATGGACTGCCAACATCCATCACGAACTATTGACTGCTTGCTCATCACAAGCATAACTCTTTGATGTTTAGTTTAGTTTAGTCTAGTTTAGAGATACAGCGCGGAAACAGGCCCTTCAGCCCACCGGGTCCGCGCCGACCAGCGATCCCCGCACATTTACACAATCTTATCTACACACACACATACTGGGGACAATTTACATTTATAGAAACATAGAAACATACACAATAGGTGCAGGAGTAGAGGCCATTCGGCCCTTCGAGCCTGCACCGCCATTCAATATGATCATGGCTGATCATCCAACTCAGTATCCTGTACCTGCCTTCTCTCCATACCCCCTGATCCCTTTCGCCACAAGGGCCACATCTAACTCCCTCTTAAATATAGCCAATGAACTGTGGCCTCAACTACCAAAGAATTCCAGAGATTCACCACTCTCTCTGTGTGTGAAAAATGCCAAGCCAATTAACCTACAAGACTGTACATCAGTGGAGTTTAGTTTAGTTTAGTTTAGAGATACAGCACGGAAACAGGCCCTTCAGCCCACCGTGTCCCTGCCGACCAGCGATCCCCGCACACTAACACTACCCTACACACACACACAAACTAGGGACAATTTTTTTACATTCGCACCAAGCCAATTAGCCTACAAACCTGCACGCCTTTGGAATGTGGGAGGAAACCGGAGCACCCGGAGAAAACCCGCGCAGGTCACGGGGAGAACGTGCAAAGTCCGTGCAAACAGCACCCGTAGTCAGGATCGAACCCTGGTCTCTGGCGCTGTAAGGCAGCAACTCTACCGCTGCACCACCCCAATGATATCCCCTTGTGATCACTGGTCAGTGCAGACTTGGTGGGCCAAAGTTCCTGTTTCCACATGCTATCTCTGAACGTCTAAAGTAAAATCGAATTCCCTTTTAGAAACATAGAAACAGTGAAAATAGGTGCAGGAGGAGGCCATTCGGCCCTTCGAGCCAGCGCCACCATTCATTGTGATCATGGCTGATCATCCCCTATCAATAACCTTCTCCCCATATCCCTTGACTCCACTAGCCCCTAGAGTTCTATCTAACTCTCTCTTAAACCCATCCAGTGATTTGGCCTCTGTGGCAGGGAATTCCACAAATTCACAACTCTCTGGGTGAAAAAGTTTTTTCTCACCTCAGTCTTAAATGACCTCCCTTTTATTCTAAGACTGTGTGTGGCCCCTGGTTCTGGGCTCGCCCAACATTGGGAAACATTTTTTTCCTGCATCCAGCTTGTCCAGTCCTTTTATAATTTGATATGTTTCTATAAGAAACAAAGGACATGGGTAGAACATGCAAACTCCACACAGACAGCATGCGACATCTGCGTAATGTAGAAGGGGGAATTATTACCAAATGCGGCTGTTCCCAAGCACGACTCGATCGGGAGACTGGTGGTGATGAAACACCGTGCACACAGTTGTGTAAAAAATGCAATTAATTCAGAAAACTGTTGGCAGGAACAGCTTCTCTGAAATGTCTTATCGTAAGCTGTGCTTAAAGAAACTGCATGTTAGAAATGACAAGGTTCCATGTAGGAACTGACAAGATCCAACCATTATCTGCTCATCTAACAAGGCGCAAGATCTGGGAAACTCGGTTTACACGAAAAATAAATAGTAAAACCTGGAATCAAAATCCCAGGGAACAATCCACTGCAGAAAACTGGGAAAGAGGAAGAATAAATCTCTATTTCAGAAGTGTTTAAGAAGGAACTGCAGATGCTGGAAAATCGAAGGTGGACAAAAAAGCTGGGAGAACTCAGCGGGTGCAGCAGCATCTATGGAGCGAAGGAAAAAGGCAACGTTTCGGGCCGAAACGCTGAAGGAAATAGGCAACGTTTCGGGTCGAAACCCTGAAGGAAATAGGCGACGTTTCGGGCCGAAACCCGGAAGGAAATAGGCAACGTTTCGGGTCGAAACCCTGAAGGAAAGAGGAAACGTTTCGGGTAGAAATGAAGGAAATAGGCAACGTTTCGGGCCGAAACCCTGAAGGAAATAGGCAACGTTTCGGGTCGAAACCCTGAAGGAAATAGGCAACGTTTCGGGCCGAAACCCGGAAGGAAATAGGCAACGTTTCGGGCCGAAACCCTGAAGGAAATAGGCGACGTTTCGGGCCGAAACCCTGAAGGAAATAGGCAACGTTTCGGGTCGAAACCCGGAAGGGTTTCGGGCCGAAACGTTGCCTATTTCCTTCGCTCCATAGATGCTGCTGCACCCGCTGAGTTTCTCCAGCTGTTTTGTGTACCCTCTATTTCAGAAGTTCCGGTTATGTTTAGTTTAGAGATGCAGCGCGGAAACAGGCCCTTCGGCCCACCGAGTCCGCGCCGACCAGCGATCCCCGCGCACTAACACTATCCTACACACACTAGCGACACGTTACATTTCTACCAAGCCAATTGACCTACAAACCTGCACGTCTTTGGAGTGTGGGAGGAAACCGAAGATCTCGGAGAAAACCCACGTGGTCACGGGAGGAACGTGCAAACTCCGTACAGACAGCGCCCGTAGTCGGGATCGAAGCGCTGTCAGGCAAGAACTCTACTGCTGCACCACTGTGTCGTCCTAGGGACAGAATTAGGCCATTCGGCCCATCATGTCTACTCCACCATTTCAATCTATCCTAACCCCATTCTCCTGCCTTCTCCCCATAACCCCTGACACCCGTACTAATCAAGAATCTATCCATCTCTGCCATAGAAATATCCATTGACTTGGCCTCCACTGCTGTCTGTGTCAATGTGAATCTTGATTGGGAACAGCGGTGTGCCGCAACTGTTACTGTTAAGAAATCGAAGTATTTTTTTCTGCACACTCGTTCCTTCTGGTCACCCACTCCTTCCCTCCAGAGACGCTGCCTGTCCCGCTGAGTTACTCCAGCGTTTTGTCTCTATCTTTTGTGTAAACCAGCATCTGCAGTTCCTTCCTCCACACATCCATGTCTCTGTCACCTCAGAGTAGGGATAAGGTTTGCTTGCTGAAGAGAAGGGCCCATCAAGTCAACTCCGCCATTCAATCATGGCTGACATATCTCTCCCCCCTTAACCCCAAAATTCTCCTGCCTTCTCCCCATAACCTCTGATACTTGTACTAATCAAGAATCTATCTATCTCTCCCGTTAAAAATATCCGCTGACTTGCCCCCCGCGGCCATCTGTGACAATGAATCCCACAGATTCACCACCCTCTGACTAAAGAAATTCCTGCTCATCTCCTTCCTCAAGGAAACGTTTCAGAAGGAACTGCAGATGGTGGAAGAATCGAAGGTGGACAAAAATGCTGGAGAAACTCAGCGGGTGAGGCAGCATCTATGGAGCGAAGGAATAGGTGACGTTTCGGGCCGAGACCAGGAAGCATCTATGGAGCGAAGGAATAGGTGACATTTCAGGTCGAGACCAGTCTTCAGAAGCATCTATGGAGCGAAGGAATAGGTGACGTTTCAGGTCGAGACCAGGAAGCATCTATGGAGCGAAGGAATAGGTGACGTTTCGGGTCGAGACCCTTCCGGGTCTCGACCCGAAACGTCGCCTATTCCTTCGCTCCATAGATGCTGCCTCACCCAGCTGAGTTTCTCCAGCATTTTTGTCCACCTTCCATCCTAAAGGAACATTCTTTTATCTTCAGCAAGCAAACCTTATCTGAATCTATCAAAAATATCCGCTGACTTGCCCCCTGCAACCATCTGTGACAATGAATTCCACAGATTCACCACCCTCTTGATTGGGAACAGCAGTACTTAGTGATAGATAGAAACATAGAAACATAGAAATTAGGTGCAGGAGTAGGCCATTCGGCCCTTCGAGCCTGCACCGCCATTCAATATGATCATGGCTGATCATCCAACTCAGTATCCCGTACCTGCCTTCTCTCCATACCCCCTGATCCCCTTAGCCACAAGGGCCACATCTAACTCCCTCTTAAATATAGCCAATGAACTGGCCTCAACTACCCTCTGTGGCAGAGAGTTCCAGAGATTCACCACTCTCTGTGTGAAAAAAATAGATAGATATTTTCCTCTCCACACAAAATGAGCATCAAATGAAGGGAATTGGATAACAATCTTGAAAACAATGTTTGCAAGACTACAGTGAGGATGGAACACAAAGTAATTCAGCGGGACAGGCAGCATCTCTGGAGAAAAGGAATAGGTGATGTTTCGTGTCGAGACCCTTCTTCAGACTTGTCCCTGGTGTGGGTACACAAAAGTGCTGGAGAAACTCAGCGGGTGCAGCAGCATCTATGGAGCGAAGGAAATAGGCAACGTTTCGGGCCGAAACCCTGAAGGAAATAGGCGACGTTTCGGGCCGAAACCCTTCTTCAGACTGATGGGGGGTGGGGGGGAGATGGAAGGAAAAAGGGAGGAGGAGGAGCCCGAGGGCTGGGGGATGGGAGGAGACAGCTCGAGGGTTAAGGAAGGGGAGGAGACAGCAAGGGCTAGCAAAATTGGGAGAATTCAACGTTCATGCCATCCGGACGCAAGCAACCCAGGTGGAATATGAGATGCTGTTCCTCCAATTTCCGGTGTTGCTCACTCTGGCAATGGAGGAGACCCAGGACAGAGAGGTCGGATTGGGAATGGGAGGAGGAGTTGAAGTGCTGAGCCACCGGGAGTTCAGGTTGGTTATTGCGGACTGAGCGGAGGTGTTCGGTGAAACGATCGCCCAACCTCCGCTTAGTCTCACCGATGTAAATCAGCTGGCATCTAGAGCAGCGGATGTCCCTGGTGTGTCAAGTCAAGTCAAGTCAAGTCAAGTCAAGTTTATTTGTCACATCCACATACGAGATGTGCAGTGAAATGAAAGTGGCAATGCTCGCGGAACAACAAAACATCCAAACAAATTATAAACACAAACATAACACACATATTATTTTACATAATAAATAATAGAAGGAAAAACGTTCTGTACAGTTAGTCCCTGGTGAGAAAGGCGTTTACAGTCCGAATTGCCTCTGGGAAGAAACTCCTTCTCAACCTCTCCGTTCTCACTGCATGGCAACGGAGGCGTTTGCCTGACCGTAGCAGCTGGAACAGTCCGTTGCAGGGGTGGAAGAGGTCTCCCATGATTTTGTTTGCTCTGGAGTTGCACCTCCTGTTGTATAGTTCCTGCAGGGGGGTGAGTGAAGTTCCCATAGTGCGTTCGGCCGAACGCAATACTCTCTGCAGAGCCTTCTTGTGTGTGTGTGTGTAGGGTAGTGTTAGTGTGCGGGGAGGACAGGTACGTGCAGACTCATTAGGTCGAAGCGCCTGTTTCCGAGCTGTGACTCTCAACGAAACGAAACTACGAATTGCAGACATGCGTCTCAAGTAATTGGATTTCTTTGTTACGAAGAAACAATTAAGTATTTGATCCAGAGACACAAGGGACTTCAATTGCTGGGATCCTGAGCAAAAGAACAAACTGCTGCAGGCCCTTGCAGCATCTATTTATTTTCGTTAGAGATACAGCCCTTCGGCCCATTGAGTCCATGCTGACCATCGATCACCGATTCACACTCATTCTATGCCAGCCTGCTTTCTCATCCACTGCACACTTGGGGCAATTTACAGAGGGCCAATAAACCGACAAATCCGCACGCCTTTGGGATTATAGGAGGAAACCCGGAGCACCCCATGAGGAAACATAGAAACATAGAAAATAGGTGCAGGAGGAGGCCATTCAGCCCTTCGAGCCAGCACCGCCATTCATTGCGATCATGGCTGATCGTCCCCAATCAATAACCCGTGCCTGCCTTCTCCCCATATCCCTTGACTCCACTAGCCCCTAGAGCTCTATCTTAAAACTCTCTCTTAAATCCACCCAGTGACTTGGCCTCCACTGCCCTCTGTGTGGGAGGGAATTCCACAAATTCACAACTCTCTGGGTGAAAAAGTTTTTTCTCACCTCAGTCTTAAATGACCTTCCCTTTATTCTAAGACTGTGTGTGTGGCCCCTGGTTCTGGACTCGCCCAACATTGGGGAACATTTTTTCCTGCATCCAGCTTGTCCAGTCCTTTTATAATTTAATATGTTTCTATAAGAAACAAAGGACACGGGTAGAACATGCAAACTCCGCACAGACAGCACCCGACGTCAGGATCGAACCTGGATGGCCTGGCACTGTGAGGCAGCAGCTTCACCGCTGCATCTCTGCGCAGCCTTGCGGATGGTAAATGGACAGATAATGTGGCAGTTCGGGCCCGGGATAATTTGTGATTTTGACAGTCAAGTCAAGTCAAGTCAAGTTTATTTGTCACATACACATACGAGATGTGCAGTGAAATGAAAGTGGCAA